>NW_014577807.1:106685-108430 GCF_000485595.1 Priapulus caudatus
GGCATGCGTGTGGTGACAGTGTCTCGCGGCGGCATGCGTGTGGTGACAGTGTCTCGCGGCGGCATGCGTGTGGTGACAGTGTCTCGCGGCGGCATGCGTGTGGTGACAGTGTCTCGCGGCGTGCGTGTGGTGACAATGTCTCGCTATGGCGTGTGTGGTGACAATGTCTTGTGTTGCAGACGCGGCGTGCGTGTGGTGACAATGTCATGTGTTGCAGACGCGGTTGCTGACGACCAACGCCATCTCATTCCTGCCGCAAGTCGACCAGATCGTCGTCATGATCGCCGGCCGCATCTCCGAGGTGGGCACCTACAAGCAGCTGCTCTACAACAACGGAGCGTTCGCCGAGTTTCTGCGCAGCTACCTCACCAACCCGGACAATGAGGATGCGATCAGCGACTCCGAAGGTATGCGCGGCAGCGGCGGCGACGACAACGCGTCGATCGTCTCCTAACCGCATAACATCGATAGTTACGCGGCCGTCACAATCAATTATCCGAAATTCTGAAAACCGAAAAGCTCCGAAAACCGAAAGTTTTTTTGTGAAGGTCGTCTGCACACCAAAGCTTGCATTTGGCGCCAAAGGTTCACTGCAGAAGTATTAATGTGTTTGGCATTAGTCATACATATTGTACTGTACCGGTACAGCACTTGGCCTCTTGAAAACTTGGGGTTTAGTGCTGGCTAGTTGCAGGATATTCGGTACGAATATCTGTATGGTACTACAATTCCGAAATCCAAAAAATTCCGAATTCCGAAACGTGTCTGGTCCCAAGGATTTCGGTAATAGATTGTGTACTGTTCCACGTAACGTTGTAACCTAAAGATTAGTCTTCAAAGTTCACGGGACTATATCGAAGACCAAGAGTGTGAATGCGACCGCTACTGACAGTGGAAATCCCATGCTGAGGAGATGTAACTGTGTAACGGTTTTACTTAACCCAAATTAATTAAATTAAATTTATTAATTATTAATTTATTAATATATTAATTAAATATTTAATTTACATTTAAATTTAAATTAGTGTGGTTAATTAATTATACTGGTTTAGTTAAGTTAGAATTAACCCAGCCGAATTCACTTGTGTGCCTTTTATAGGAATATAGTGATGTACTCGTTACGAAAAGAACAATACTGGCGCAGACGTGATTTGTCAGTGATAAAGTGTCAATCTAGATGATAAGCTGACATCCTACATCAGTCTCAGGATGACAAGATTATGTATCACTGTTGGCATAGAAGCCACCGGCGCTACAATTAGTGAATGTCGACATATTGAGCGACAAATGTCTGCGTATTGTTTAACGTACAGTGACTTCGCCGATTTTTCTCACACCTGCGTACAATTTTCAGTCGATCATGAGGTTGTTGGAGAAATACTGGCTCAGGTTGCACCAGATTACACAAGGTACGTGTGGAGCAGTTTGCAAGTGCAAGCGCATTACTCATACTCTCGTGCTGTCTATGTAGAGTGTAGTCCAACAGCCGTGTGGCTCACCATCTGCGTAGGTGTGCGTAGGGCAAGTTCAGAGTCGGCCAGTCCATGGCTGCATTTCTACTAGTCGGTCTATAGATTTGTGTTTGAGAATTTATTTAATCAGAGTGTAAATTACATTTCTGCTACTTGGGGGCGTGGACTTGTGTTTGAGAATGTATTCAATTGGAGGGTGATTTACATTTCTGCTACTTGGTGTATAGATTTGTGTTTGAGAATGTATTTAATCAGAGTGTAAATTACATTTCT
>NW_014577807.1:108440-109331 GCF_000485595.1 Priapulus caudatus
ACACACACACACACACACACACACACACACACACACACACACACACACACACACACACACACATACACATTATTACATACACATGTTCACGCGCACGCGTAATAAATATATTTATTTATAATCAAGAGCAGCCATTACATATAGGCCTAGCTACCCATTAATCCTGATAAAATATATCTAACCACGCGTATATCTACCTATCTATCTATATATATTATCTATCTATCTCTCTATATATATATAATTATAATTCTATAATAATAATAATTTGTCATTGTAATATTGGTTGATGTTGACATTGGTGCTGTTCGCTGTTAAATTATTGGTAGAGTGCGTTTGATTGAATGTGATACGACGTCGTGCGATGTTACGCGTAGGAACATTGTGTATTCTGATGTTTATCTTGTAATTGACTTTCGCATATCGCGATTCGCAATGATCGATTTCTGTTCGGAAAATCGCGCCGCGTGTGTATTCGAGGCTCGCGATCTTGCGCGAGTTGCGCGCGCTCGTGACGAGAAACGTCGTGGGTTTCGCTCGACGACTAGTGCGTTTTATGAACTGTTCGCAGGTGGCGCTAATGTCGTTTCTGGCGTACGTGCTGTCAAACCCGTCGCACGTTCTCACAGCCGACAAGGCTTTCGTGTCCCTGTCGCTCTTCAACATTATGCGCATCCCTCTGGCTGCCCTGCCTATTGTCGTAATGTTAACAGTGCAGGTAAACAGTCGCCGCGGGGGGGACGCGGTGCACTGGGAGACGAGCCGGAGGGGAGCCTCCGCCACCGCCAGCGGTGACCGACTCGACTCCGAGAAACGAAATCGGAAACCGGAAACGGAATTTTTTTGCTCGGAGGGAAAAAACTCGGGTGGTTACGGTGTCGACGTTACGAT
>NW_014577807.1:109341-117955 GCF_000485595.1 Priapulus caudatus
AGCCACTGCATCAGCACCGCAACGCAGCAGGCACCACCTGCACATTCGCCCGGCCGGCGCGAGACACTGTCACCCAAAACCGCTCGATGAATCGTCACTGTCAGGGCCCTGCGAAGACACTGTCACCCAACATTAATCCCATGCCTACCCGTGAGCACAGGCTCAGATCACCCCCCTGTCACCACCCTCTGCGCCCGCCACACAAAATCTTGTGCCGCACCACCCACGCCCCTGTCCCCCACACCTGCCCGCTCACACGCCCCCTGACCAGACACTGTCCACCCACCACAACCCGCCACCCGCCGCCCACACCCCCTATCCAGCACATCTCGTTCCCCACCCCCCCCTTCACCCCGCGAGAACACTCGTCACCCACACACGTGCCTTCACCTACACACCCCCATAGCTGCGGACATTGTCACCCGCTCACACTCGAGCCACCACCCGCCCTGAGCCCCACGCCATACCCGCAAGACATTGTCCACCACTGACGCCAGCTCACACCTAGCGGGCACAATTTCACCACAACGGAGTCCATTCTGGCCATAAGCAGACTTCACACACACCAACCAGCGCTACGGCGAGACCTGTCCCCACACTCAACCTTCATCCACACACCGCTATAACCAGCGACCCCGCCTGTCTAACACACGCACACGCGCGAACCATTGTCCCGCACAACCGCCCCCAACCACGCGCTGCGAACACACACTGCCCTCACACCTACACCCTTGTCCCTCGTAACACAATCGCCCTCACGCGAGACATGTACACAGCACCCCCGCCGACAGCATTTCGCACCGGCACAACACGTAGCGCCCCGAACCACGCTCCACCCACACCACAGACTGTCACCAGCGTACACAATCCGCTTAAAAGCCGAGACATGCAACCCACAACCTCGACCACACAACGCCCACGGACACCAGTTCCCGCCACACCGAGCCGCCCACTACCCGCGCCAGCCCGACGAATCACACCACGCCCACTCCAACAAATGAGACCAGCCAACCACAGCACCGGACAGCCCCAGGCACAGTTTCGTCCCCCCCCACCCATGCCATTAAGCGAGACCTATTGTCTAACCCACACATGCACATCCCCACGACAACACAACGCACGTCCCGCTCTGATCTTGGACTCAGCCCTGGCCCCGCTGAGCACCGCGCGATGACCGTTGTCGAATCGTTTTCTGACCCCGAGCGTTCGACCCAGCGCGCGCGCTGGAGCGCACGCGCGCAAGGCCGTGTCAGTGGCCCAAAACGATCATCGATGATGCCGTGCCGTCCGTTGCTACCCCCCCTGCTCGTGGCAAACATCCCTCGCGCCTGATCGTCCACTCGCCACTACCGATAATAGACCGCTCCGCCGGTGCGTCCCCGCGCGTTCGAGAAACCGAGAGCAGTTCAGCATCCGCTCGAGAAGAGGCTTATGCACCTCTCACATAAAATCAGAGAGAGCCCAGACGCTAAGAGACAGAAGCACGACAAATATACCAGTACCGTGGAGACTAGCGAATGAGAGCAACGCAGCCCCAGCAACCAATGAGAAAGAGACGAGGAAAGAGCCCACGAGCGAAACAACAAAATACGAGCAGAGAACGCAACGACAGACACAAGAGAGAAAGCCCGCCGAACGCAAATAAACGCGAGAGAGAAGAGAAAACTAAAGAGTACCATAAGACAAAACCGCACGTACGACCAACGCGCAAGAGAGAGACCACTAGAGAAAGAGAGACAGAGGAAAGAACTGAGAGCAGAGAAAAACCGAGCACCGCCCCCCTGATGGAACGAAAGAAGCAGAAGAGACACCCCCAGAGCAGAGAAGAGGAAGAGAAACGAGAGAGAAAAGGAGAGAGACAGACGACAGAGAGAAGAACGCAGAGAGACAGACATCCCAGCAGAGAAAAGAAAAGAGAAATCAACGACCCCTCCACGCACTCCACTTCTCCCCGCTACGCCACATTAAGTCAACCAAACTCCCACCTAGGAAAGAGAGACGAGCAAGTGACCACGTGACATAGATCATTCACTGAAGGAAACCTACTGCCCACCCTTATCTCGCCGAATCGTCCAAGCTCGATAGGTCCTCTGCACACTGTATTAATCTCAGAGTCGGGCTCAAGCGCCATCTCACTGATCGACTACGAGTCGACCATAGCTCGTCGGCCGCTGTACTCTATTGTAACCTATGTTATCTCCCCTCCTTTCCGATGTACTCAATTTCTTACCCTCCACGCATGCTGATTCTCGTACGCCACGAGCCAAAAAACGAACCTCAACAAAAGAAACTCGCAACAGCAGAAACCCGCAGCCCGCCTCATCCGCCGACAGAACGCTCGCTATCCACGCATCACGCATATATGACTAACACTAAACAACTGAATCAGCTGTTCGTCTAACGTTTCTAAAATTCTCCGCGCATCGTTGAGATCGTCAACCCAGCTCATCCGGGACCCGTCCCCAGAAAACCAGTGCTCCTGCAGGAAGACAAACTGTACACTGCAACCATTGGCTGGTGCTAACGAGAGGGGGATATCACCTGATAGCCCGGAGTCAAGAGTATATATGCGGACCCCAGAACCTACTCCATTATACATTCGCGCCCAGAGACACTACTGACCTCACGCCACAGTCATTCGCAGCAGAAATAAAGTGTCACATCTACACGTGCTATACATTTGACCACACACAAGTGCCGCTACGAACTAACTCACCTCAATCCATCGTCCATTTCCTAGCAACATTTTGCAATATACTCTTTCGCACCTGGCCGCACTAACCCATACCATTCCGCGCCTACTCCCACTAATGAACACCGATGTGCGAGATCTGAACACCGACCAGCAAAAGCAACCGTGTCGAGTATCACACTCACCGTCCGTCTTTCGATAGCTCACTCTGATCCATCTTCCCAGGACGCTCGCCTACACTCGGAACGTACTCCCTCTCGCAAACCTACGCAGACGCCGCGGTGCAGAGACCCCTTCGGCCCCTTCCAGATGCACACGGTCTCCCGCAGCGTTCGCCGCACGTCGCCCCGACCACTCACTTCCTGCTTGTCGTACCAATCCGTCCGCATCTCCACCCTCGCTGCTAGCAGCTAGGCTGCAAGACGCAGAACGCTCACGAGCGGATACGTAATACAGCACGTTAAACGCAAAGCATCGAGCTAAAAGAACTCGCCGAGAAAGCCGACGTATGCACGCCACGCTCACATTCCCCGCGCCCGCTCCGCCACCCCAGACTCGCACTAATTACGCAATTTATAAGAACCAACTTGTCAGACAACGCATCCTCTTATGACTTACGACGCACCACAACCCCACTGATTGAGCTGCCAATAAAGCATAGTTAGCCTTCTCTATACCCCTAAACCCCGCTATAACAATACAAATCACAAATTATTACATAACAATGAACTTAACTCACAAGCGCAAAAATCTGGAAACCAGCGAGTTTGTTGTTTTCTATCAATACTGCACTTCGTCGTAGACCCCGCCGATACTCCTACGATACCGCTTTTGAAAAGATTTCATCATGATAGATAATAGTAATGACCCCATTCAGAAACACTACATTAACCTTCTCTACAAATCAATCGCAAGTCTCAAATACATGATACTCATCCCCCACAGACGTATCATGCGAACATTACATATTTCTGAACCAATAGAACGATGCCTCCAAACGAGAGCACATACATCAAAATCGGTGCACCAACTAAGCAGACACCTTATACACCCTTATTTCAACTGACGTATTTAAACAAGTGTAAACTTCCATAACAAAAAATTAGATGCCCTAAAATATTTATCCACAATCACCACACATCATTCATAACCTTCGTCAACCTTTCGGTATAGCGACATAACACGGCTTCCTGCTACAAAGACGTATTGCCGGAGGAACCGGCATGACAGATTGAAACATGAAAATATTATACAACAAGCACAAAACTCTGATTCTTGAGAAAGAGCGCGAATCGTCTATAACAATGAGCATAAAATTCTGCTGTGCAATCGTATCAACTTATCGAATAGAAAATCCTCAATGTAAAACGTACATTTTAAAACAACACAGAAAAACCGACCCAAAAAAGGCACCTTCGATACATCGATGATGCAGTTATACCCTTTAAAAGAAGAAGCCTTATGCAGCATGCAAAGTCAGATAAAAAACAATGAAAGACATGAAAAAAAACGAAACTATAAAAGCTCACATAAAGACAAAATGATCACCAAACTAGAATCCGAAACTTTCTTCTGCTCACTATCTTAAGCAATCTCCACCTCTCTCTCCCATCCTCGTCGCTTTTGCAGCACCGCGAAAAACCCCAGATAGCGCTCGGATAAGGCGCAGGAGCACCATCATCCACCGACACGAACAGCTTCCATCAGCTCCGCGTCGTTCCTTCTCTCTACACTCATTCCTCCACTCGTCCATCTCTCACGCTGTCGTCGCTTCCTCGCTCTCGAGCCTCTTCTCGCTCTATCAACAGAAGCTCGCTTTCTCGTCTCATCCACTCTTTCTCTCTAACCTCTCTCCGTGCCTCCTCCTGCTCCCCCACATGATGTCCTCCTTTCTCTCTCTTCTGCCTCGCCCTCTCTCCCACTCTCTCCCCTCTCTCGCCTCTACTTCTCCTTCTCTCATCTATCTCCTCGCCCTCTCTCTCGCACCCCGTCTCGCTCTTCTCTCTCTCACCAACATCTCTTGCCCATCTCACCTCACGGTTTTTGGTCTCTCCTTTTTCGAATAGCAATAATAAGAGACGCAATCGACCTGTATTGACTGGCTATCACAAAGCCAGCATATCAACATTCAATCTCAAATATTAAACAAAGAAAAGTGAAACAAAAGCTCTGTCGCAGTTAGATACGTTTCTTTCGTCTCTCAAACGAAAACCATGAACGGATACAGAAGAAAACTGAACCACTCGCAATGACCAAGTCCGATAGTAGTAAGCATCGACGCAGAAAACACACGCAAAAGCGCCATGCAAGGCATGCGAACACTTCGATCTCTCTCCACTCAGCGAATCATCGCTGAATCTGAAGATAGCAAACAAAACACGTAACAGATGTCATGCAAAACGTAGACAATCAACACAGGGGTATGACCACTACTAGCCAAAAGGTAAGGTACACGACTCCGACGGCTCCATACATACAGACGGTACGCCTAGCGACGACTGAAGACGCTCAAGAAGAAAAACGAACTAATACGTTCAACGCTGACTAGACGGCCAGACGTACTAGACGGTCAGACATTCGACTAGACTGCTCAGCCCTGACCAGACGTCAGACGTGACTAACGTCAGCACACTGACTAACGTCAAACGGTCAGACAGCACTAAATCGGTCAGACACACTACCGTCAGACGCAACTCAGAACGTCCGCACTGCACTAAGACGTCAGACGACTAGCGTCAGCGAACAAACGAGCTACCACGTTTCCACGCGACTAGACGTCATAAACTCACTAGACGCAACGCAACACACCCGGTCAGACTTACTACACTCCGACTGACTCAACTGTCAGAGAACGTACTACTACCTCAGAAACGTCAACTACGCGACAGAACGCAAAACACGCGCGACTAAACGTCACCCTTACTAGACGGCAGAAATCATACGTAACGTCGACCACGAAAAGAAAACACGCCATGCGGCTGCTGGGAGAAGGAGTCCTGCTAAGCAAAAACCCGGACAATGTAATAGACAACAAGTAACCACCCGATTTTTCCCTCCAGAGCAAAAAAATTCCGTTTCGGTCCGATTCGTTTTCCTCGTATTCATGAACGGTTCTGATCACGGCACCGCTGGCGTGCGCTCGAGCCTGTCCCGTACCACCTGGTACGTTTATCGTATTACCACCTGGTACGTTTACCGTATTACCACCTGGTACCTTTACCGTATTACCACCTGGTACGTTTACCGTATTACCACCTGGTTCGTTTACCGTATTACCACCTGGTACGTTTACCGTATTACCATCTGGTTCGTTTACCGTATTACCGCATCACCCCTGATTCGCTGGGTTACTTGCCGCGCCTCGTCGTCGTCATCGTCGTCGTGGTAACGGGTCTTCGTTTGCGCATCGTCGTTTCAGCGGTGGCAGCGCTGGCCGGAGCGATCGCACTCGCGTATGGAGCCGTGCGAGCCTCGCGCTTCCTGCACCACAACTGCCTGCTCAGCCTCATGCGCTCGCCTATGACCTTCTTCGACACAACGCCGCTCGGACGCATCGTTAACAGGTACGCGCCGCATCGTTAACAGGTGCGCGCCGCATCGTTAACAGGTGCGCGCCGCATCGTTAACAGGTGCGCGCCGCATCGTTAACAGGTGCGCGCCGATAGTCACGTCTGACCGTCTAGTCGCGTCTGACCGTCTGACCGTCTAGTCACGTCTGACCGTCTAGTCGCGTCTGACCGTCTAGTCGTGTCTGACCGTTTGACCATCTGACATCTGTTACGTTTTGTTTGCTTCGTTCAAATCCACCGATGCATTCGCTGGTGGCAGAGAGATCCGAAGGTTCGTGTTGCGTGCCCGTGCGTGTGTTTTTTCTTGCTCGACCGTACATACTAATCCTTGTCGATTGCATGTTTCAGGTTTCTCTTTTGTCGTTCATGGTTTTCGTTCTGATCGACGAAAAAAACGTTCTTACTGCCGACAGAGCTTTTGTTTCACTTTCTTTGTTTAATATTTTGAGATTGCCATTGACTTTGCTGCCTCTTGTGATAAGCCAGTCAATACAGGTGATTATTTATTGCTACATTCGAAAAAGAGAGAGACCGAAAACCGTGAGAGTGAATGGGCAAGAGATTGTGTTTGAGAGAGAGAGAGAGACAGAGAGAGTGCGAGAGAGAGCGCGAGAGACCGAGAGAGAAAGAGAGAGAGGGAGAGAGAGAGATGGAGAGAGAGGTAGAGAGAAAGAGAGTGAGAGCGAGATGGAGAGAGATGGAGAGAGAGGATTGGTTTAGATACAGTGACAGAAGAAAAGGCACTTTTCTGATTTAGTTTGGTATCACTGTTGTCTTTACTGTGACTTTACATAGTTTCGTTTTTTTTTTCATGTCATTTCATGTTTTTTTCTTATTCTGCATGTGCATAACGCTCTTCTTAACTTTATAATATGCTCATGTCACTGTGTAAATAACATTTTTTGAGCAAGATAAGGTTAATTTGAATGCAATAAGTGAATAACCTTTTCAATATTAGTAACATAGTCTCTTTGACGAAATATAACAATATAAAACAGGTATAAAAAGTATGAAACAGATAATCTTTTATTACTAAAAACAGTAATTGGTAAGAGCTTTATTATTAATCTGGTGTCAGCGTACTATAGACTGATATTAGAAGGCACTGTAAACTAGAAGATCTTTTTTTCTGTTTTGTTTAAAATTTCCTTACAATTGAGCATTTTCTAATTCGATAATTGATACTATTGCACAGCAAGAATTTATATGCTAATTGTTAATATGGACAAATTCTGTTACAAAATCAAGTTTTGGGCTTACGGTGTCAGATAAATTTTGGCTTCTAAATTTTTCTCTATGGACTTAACACTGTTTAAAAAAAGCAGTTTTAAATAAAGGGATAAGATGGTATGCAGTTCGTGCACACGATCTTGTTAATTCATCCCGTCGTGCATCGATCAGCTCGGATCAGCAATTTAAATGTTTCGATAACCGTCTTGTCTCGAACGATGTTAAACCTGCGATTGTGTTTGTAGGCGAGTGTGTCAGTGAAGCGACTCAATCACTATTTTAGTCATGATGAAATCAGTAAAGGCAGCATCGATCACGACGAAAGTGCAAGTACGTATGATAAAGAAAAACAACAACTGCGTTTGCCGATTTTTGCGCCATTGAGTTAATTCATTGTATAAATTAAATTGAATTAATTTATGATTTAATATCATAACCTAACCATTGAGCAGCAATCCACGTCTTGACCGTCGTAATCAAAGACGCGATGCGGTCTGACAGTCACTGCTTTTTCTTAATTAACTTAACCTAATTAGTGCAGTCGTTAGCTTGTAGCGGTGGGCTGCAACCGTCCTTCTCTCTCGCGCTCGTTGCCGGAATCTTGCCGTTCCTCTATTTGTATCGCCGTCGTCTCGTCTTCAGCCGCGGCGATAATGGTCGACAACGGTACGTTCAGCTGGGACGTCGGCGAACCGACTCTGTCTAACATCAACCTGGAGGTGCGAAGCGGTTCTCTCACCGCCGTCGTCGGTCAGGTTGGATCGGGGAAGTCTTCCCTGCTCAGCGCCCTCCTGGGGGAAATGGAGAAGCACATCGGAAAAGTGAACGTTAAGGTGTGTGGCTCCGAGTGCTTTTTCGATTACAGATCGCATCGTGTCATTATTGCAGTAGCGCCATGGAATCGTCTAGTGCAGCGGTTCAAAACCTGTGGTTCGTGGAGTCCTTTGTGGTTCGTGGATGGGCTTCAAAGGGTCCGTGAACGCCATTGTGTGCAAAATTTTGTGTTTATGTGCTTATGTGCATTTTTAGCTCGCCTTGACATCGTCAAGATGAGCTATTGCCATGGGGTGTCGTCCGTAGTACGTCCGTCCGTCCGTCCGTCCGTCCGTCCGTCCGTCCGTCC
>NW_014577807.1:120365-123394 GCF_000485595.1 Priapulus caudatus
GCCGCATCGTTAACAGGTGCGCGCCGCATCGTTAACAGGTGCGCGCCGCATCGTTAACAGGTGCGCGCCGCATCGTTAACAGGTGCGCGCCGCATAGTTAACAGGTACGTGACGGGGGTCGTGAAGGCCACGACCTCCGATAGCGACGGAGCCAGTCGATTGTCCCGCCTGTCGCGACTGGCAGACAGCTCTAGCGAATTATTGTCGTTGCAGGATGTTTTCAAATGTGGTGCTTGGCCGCGAAGCATTGAAAACAATGTTAATGAGTTGCTATTTTTTTGCGATGCAGAATGGCTAAAGATGTAGACATTATAGACAACACTCTACCGATGAACTTCAGCCAGTTTTTGAGCATATTCTTCTCTGTGATGGGCGCTATTATTATCATTGTCATCTCCACCTGGTACTTCATCTTTGTGGCGATTCCACTGGGAGTGTTATACTTCTTCATACAGGTAATCAAGGGAAATTCTCACATATCTAGCTCAGTATAGTAGCAAGTTAGGTTAAGTCAACGTTAAGAAATCACGTTGAAAAATCGCCACTAACTGTGCTGGTACATGCTGATCGCAAGGCTCCTCGAGTCCAACTTTTACGAGGAGTGTATGCATATATTGATATGAACAAGAGCTAATAATATCCATGTATTATTAGGTCTTGATATGTATGATATCTTGATGGTTTTACTCAGGAGTGAGTGAGCGATTTGGCGTAGTCTGTAGAAGACAACATGTCCTCTCACAGAAAATTACCTGCCATTGTGCTGTCCTTGCTACTGCAAGGCTAAAAATATTACCATCAACATATATAACACACACACACATATATATATATATAAATTGGAGGGTGATTTACATTTCTGCTACTTGGTGTATAGATTTGTGTTTGAGAATTTATTTAATCAGAGTGTAAATTACATTTCTGCTACTTGGGTGTATAGATTTGTGTTTGAGAATGTATTTAATCGAAGGGTGACTTGCGTTCGTGCAGGTTGAGCTCTCGGCTGTCGACAGTAAGCTCGGGCGAAGACTCGCAGACTAAGCGCAAGATGTCGCGGCAGATAACTCGCGTCAAGTCTCAGATGTCTCGCGCAAAGTCTCAGATGTCTCAGATGCCGGACGGCGTGCCAGGCTTAGATTTGAACAAGCTGATTGAGGCGGAGGGGGTCGAGACTGGGCAGGTATGACGATCGGCGGATTCGTAAAGTATCGTGAAGTGCTGTTAATAAGTATTTGCACGTATATGCCCAAGTTTTCATTATACCCACAGAAAATCCAGTTTCATTTCATTTTAATTCCAATTCGGTTCGGATATGCGGAGAAATCGCCTACGAGAATCGACAGTCGAAAACGTCGAACAGATTCCACCTCGCCTATCGAAACTAAGGGCGCGTTTGTTTGGGACGAATCCGTCGGATCGCGATCATGTGATCCTGATCCGACCAAACAAACGCAAACTCGCTTTCAACAGTTCACGTTTCGCTGTGACCTATCACGGGATGGTTCATAACAATGAACAAGCTGTGATTGGCTGAAGTGCGGGCCACCATATTGGATCCCGTTCGAATCCACCTCGCTAGCAGGGTCGGGTTTGGTGGATCGAGATCAAGTGATCCGACCAATCAAACAGTCAGATCAACGAATCCATTCGATCGAGATCCGTGGATCCGACCAAACAAACGCGCCCTAAGATTGCGATTGGTAAATTCTGACCACGTCGAATCTTGCGTTTTCAGGTGAAGGCCACGATTTACCTCACGTACCTTCGCTACGTGTCGACGGCGCTCAGCATCACCATGGTCGGCTCCTTCGCACTGCAAAACGTCGCGAACGTCGCCTCCAGCCTGTGGCTGAGTGCGTGGAGCAACGACGAGCAGAACCCCGATGGGACGCAGGACATACCGCTGAGAAACATCCGACTGTCCGTGTATTCGGTGCTGGGCCTCGCCCAAGGTTGGTCTCGTTGTGGACATGTTTGTATGCATGCGCTCGTTTATTCAGTGCTGGGCCTGGCCCAAGGTTGGTCACGTTGTGGACATGTTTGTATGCATGCGCTCGTGTATTCAGTGCTGGGCCTGGCCCAAGGTTGGTCGCATCGTACACATGTGTGTATGCATGCGCTCGTGTATTCGGTGCTAGGCCTGGCCCAAGGTTGATTGCACTATGCACAAGTCTGTTTACATACACTCGTTTATTCGGTACTACGCTTATGCCAAGGCTGGTCGCATTACACACATATCAGTATACATACACTCATATATGCATTGTCAAGCTTAGGGCAGGGTTGGCCCTGATATGCATGCACTCATGTCTACATGTGTCCGTCTGACATCCATGCACATGCATTGTGAGATGCACATGTGTATACTGTTGACTTGTTCGAAAAAGCCGCACAGGTGGAGAGGATGGGAAAAATTTTTATTTACGATTCAGAGTATCGTCCGTACTACCGTACTACCACCTCGTACGTTTACCGTATTACAGTAGTACCACCTCGTACGTTTACCGTATTACAGTATTACCACCTGGTACGTTTACCGTATTACCACCTGGTTCGTTTACCGTATTACCACCTGGTAGTAATATATAAAATCACATATGTGTTGTTAATATGTTGATGGTCACAATTTTTACCTTGCATAGCAAGGACAGCACCAAGCAGTCATTTCTGTGAGCAGGACAGTGGTCTCTACACTTCGACGCCAAAATCGCTCACTCTCACCTCCTGAGTCAAACCATCAAGATATCATACATATCAAGACCTAATAAACCAGATATATTAGCTCTTGTTCATACCACATATATTAACACTCCCGTCAAAAGTGGAACTCGAGCGGACCTGCGATCAGCATCTACAGCATCCAGTTAGTCGGCATTTTCAACAGTATTGCTTCAAACGTTACTAACCTAACGCTACTATAACTGAGCTAATATGTGCTACATTCCCTTTATCACCTGTAGAAAAAGACACACTCCCATGAACGCCCCAACAACAGAAAGACCCATGAGATGACAATGCATAAACATAGC
>NW_014577807.1:124065-134982 GCF_000485595.1 Priapulus caudatus
TGGTAATACGGGTAAACGAACCCAGATGGTAATACGGTATAACGTAACCGGTCGCGGCATATCTGGTAAAAGAACCAGGTCGATAACTACGGTAACGCTACCAGGGTGGTAATCGGGGTAAACGAAAACAGCTGGGTGGCGCACATATATATATATATATAATATATCAACTATATATTTATATAGTGTGTGTATATGTACCATGATAGTGCCTAATGGCTGCACTATCGCACTGTGTATGTTCCTTGTAGCGATTCTACATCGCGACGACGCGCCAACTGAAGCGCTTAGAATCTGTCAGCCGCTCACCCATTTACACCCACTTCTCCGAAACAGTGACAGGTGCAAGCACTATCCGAGCCTACAGGTGCGTGCGGGTAATTAAAAAAGATGGCCGTCGTTTATCTGCTCGCGCGTGTACGAGCGTGCATTCGCGTGCATGTGTGGCTTGTCGATGTCGTCGGTACATACAAGCGATGTTTTTTTCATAAAAACATAATATCTTGCCGATTTATATATAGAATCAGGGGTAATAATGACAGTTTCAGGTACAGACTGTGGAATCAGGGGTTAATAATGACAACTTTGTCGTTATTAACCTTTGATAGAAGGATAGCAACTAGAAGTATCTGATCTAGTTACTATCCAAAACGTTTGAAACAAATGTTTGAAACTCCGGCAGATTTTTTTTAATCATGTCACTCTTCTTGTTTTGTAGGGTACAAGACACATTTATGTCTGAAAATGAGAACCGCGTGGATATAAATCAAATGTCGTATTTCCCAAATGTCATGTCAAACAGGTAATTACTGGACTGCATTGTTTATTTATTGCAAAGTTTTTTCGTTAAATAACTACAAAAAAGAGCCCGTATGTGAGAATTAAAGCTCCACACGTGAGTATTATAGCCTATCGTTAGTATGGTGCTTCCATATCGCTTTTGTTGTTGGTCTGTGAGCTTTCCATCGTCACGGTAACACCTCGCTCGTTCTCTGCTCGCAGGTGGCTTGGGGTGCGGCTGGAGTTCTTGGGAAACTTGGTCGTTGTATTCGCCGCGCTGTTTGCTGTCATCAGCAAGGCGACCGGCAGCATCTCGGCCGGCGTCGTCGGTCTGTCTGTGTCCTACGCGATGACCGTGAGTGAAACGCGCCGTTTTTCTACTCTTCTTCTTACATCTACGAAATAACAACCCGTCGTTTCTTTTCAGAGCGGCGCTGCGCGTAAGCAGCGTCCGCGAACGTTTCCTTTTCAGGTCTCGATCCCCGCGATTCGTCGATGCTGCTGCGGCGGCGCCGGGACGCCGCCGTTGCCGCCGCGCGCGCCGCTTCGGGCGTAATCGAGTTCCGACTGCATTTCTCTGTTCTCAGATGACGCAGCTGTTTTATTGGATGATTCGTCTGCTGTGCGAGCTCGAGTCCACCGTGGTCGCAGTGGAGCGCGTGAACGAGTATTCGCTGAATCCGGACGAGGTACACAGGTTCGCCCGCGTGGCGCCGCGCGTTACCACCGCTCTCATGCGTGCCTTTCTCGTTTTTCATTCCGCAGATCACGCAAAGTTTGAGTATGTTGATACGCGTGGCTAGTGACGTTGAGACAAATATTGTAGCTGTCGAGAGAGTCGCCGAATACTCGAAAACACCGCAGGAGGTAAAGCGGCGACGTGGAATTTTTTTTTCACACTGCGTTCACTTGCGCTTTGTTCGCGCTTTGTTTGCCACTGCTTCTCTCTGCATTTGTTTGCATGAAAATGCGTCTCTGGCATCAAAACACAATGTTACTATTAATTTTCTGCTCGTGTCTATTTCTGCAGGGGCAACACTTCTCACGTTAATGCTTGCTTCTGGTTCGTAAACGCCTAGGCATTCTGTCAACATATTCTACTTTTCCTGTTCTTATTGTGTGGCTAACACTATAATCTGCACTATTATCTGTGGCTAACACTAGCATTCCATTTCATACGTATGTATACACACTTTAAGCTTTCATTTGCTTATAGCGAGTATGCGATTGTACGATGAGAAAACTTATGAGATAACAGTCTCATGCTTTCGCGTCAAACGTTGCATACAACATGCGAGTATGCGATAGTACGATGAGAAAACTTATGAGACTGCGGTCGTGCTTACTGTTGCCGTAACTCAGCATTAGCGCATCGTCGCGGTGTTCACTAGATTCTTTCCTGACTCTAGGCTCCGTGGTCTTCGGGTGACACTCCCGGCCTGACGCCGCCGCCGGAATACTGGCCATCAGAGGGTGACGTCGTTTTCCAGGACTACTCCCTCAGATACAGAACAGGTCTGCCACTCGTGCTGAAGAAAGTCACATGCCACATCAGTGGGCAGGAGAAGGTGAGGCCGCGTGGGCACGGTTAGGACGTGTAGTAGCTCGGACATCGCGATTAAAACGAATGCACTTACATCTTGAAGTGTGTACGAATTCTCGTTAAATCGATTTTAAGTTCGTAATGTGTGAATTTTCGTTTTCACCAAAAAGCAGCTTGCTGTAGTGTAATATTATAAAATCATGAAACAAACATATCTAAAGTATATATATATATATATAGATAGATATGTTCATGGTAGTAATGGATGTGATTTGTGTTGTTATTCCTTGTGATTTTTCTTGCACAGATTGGGATATGTGGAAGAACGGGAGCTGGCAAGAGTTCGCTAACACTGGCTCTGTTCAGGTTAATCGAGGCGTCTGCTGGAGAAATCCTTATAGATGGGCGCAACGTTGCTCAGGTGATAGATAACAGTACTGTTTTCAGTCGATTAGGAAAGGTCCAGGGTGGGACAAGTTCAGATGATGCAGAGATACACAGTGTAAATTTTGTGAAAAGTGTTTCGCTGTCCACCCATACGGTTAACTACAGTAGGATAAGTGTCTGTAATCAACAGACACGTGTATAATGTCATGAATGAATATATCCTGTTGTGAGCAAGTGGGCGTTGACAAGTATATAAAAAAAACAGAGCGACAGGGTGCGAAATTAACGCGAGTCCGGAGTCAAATACTCCCCGATTTACTGTCGGGACTCCCTGATTTGACATACGCAGGAGTCCGTGTGACTCCCTGAAAATTCTGCTATACTAACTATAGTTCGTTCCAGAGCACGGCCTCGCGGAATTACCGTATTTTTACAGCAAATGTCCAAAGAAAATTTGGCAGACGTGCATCGCACGAATCTTCAAAATAAGCACATGCGTTATTGTTGTTATGCTTTAGTTTTGAACTTCAGACTGCAGACTCCCTTATTTCGCTGCGGACTCTCTCTTTTTGAGGGTAGGACACCCTTGTTCAAAATTTAATTTCTACCCCTGGAGCGATGTTTTGATTGGTGATATTGTCTCACCTATATAGAACCAAATAATTTTGTTCGCCATTGTAAATATAATGAGTGTTTTCCTCTACATTAGATGGGCATATATCTATATAATTATATATATAGTTATAGCAGATATAAAATGTACGTTTCTCTCTTCTGCCGCCAGATGGGGCTGCACGAGCTGCGCTCCAAGCTCACCATCATCCCGCAGGACCCCGTCCTGTTCTCGGGCGACCTCCGCATGAACCTCGACCCGTTCGGCTGGTACACCGACGACGCCATCTGGCTGGCGCTCGAACACGCACATCTGAAGACATTTGTCGCCTCGTTGCCGGAGGGACTCGCGCACGAGGTGAGCGAGGGCGGAGAGAACCTGAGCGTCGGGCAGCGCCAGCTGGTGTGCCTCGCGCGCGCGCTGCTGCGCAAGACGAAGGTGCTCATCCTGGACGAAGCCACGGCCGCCATCGACCTTGAGACGGACGACCTCATCCAGGAGACGATCCGGCGGGAGTTTGCCGACTGCACTGTGCTCACGATCGCTCACAGACTCAACACGATCATGGACAGCTCCAGGTATGATTCAGCCGTGCAGCATTTCACTCGTCACTCTGTCGTGGTCGCTAAAAAATATACCAGTAGGGGCACGTAGGGATGCTCAAGAATTAGTTATAAAAAAAAATTTTTTTATGTAGTACTGTTGTAATTTGTACCTAGAAATCTTTTACATGTTTATCATACCTAAATGTCTTGTAAAGCAATTCGCATCTCCTATAACTGCCCCTGTGTGCAGGATTAATTCTAGAAAATATCTCAAGTAAAGGATTTGGTGTTCTCATTAGCACGTAAAATAGTCAAGTTGTTTATGCTATAACTGTCAGTGTGCATCGATGTTTTGAAATCTAATATGTTAAAATTTATATGTATTATTATTTTATTTAATTACAGAGTTATGGTGTTAGACCAGGGAGTAATTGCAGAATTTGACTCGCCCGAAAATCTTCTGGCAAATCCGGACAGCATCTTTTATAGTCTAGCAAAAGAAGCAGGGATTCACGGCCTATCTCAGAATGGGTAAATCCATGTTACTATTGGTTCCTAGTATATATTCCTAGTATATCATGGGCCCCACCCATTACCCACCGAAAAGCGATTATTCTTACAACAATATTTTCTTAACGTTATAAATAATGAGACAAGAATATTAGGCATTATATAGTTGATTTTGTGATGAAAAAATAATGGTGAACAAAATCGCATGTTTTGATCTACATTATACTCTCAATTAAAGAGCTTCCTGCAAGCTGTGATTGAAACGTTATGAAATTGTATTATACATTGACACTACCAGTAACTGTGATGAATTTAGATATATATATATATATATATACACATATAAGAAAATTTGATCGAGCTAGAGTTTGCTCACATAAAACTATGAAATATGTCAATAAGTAATAAGATTGCCTTCATATGTTGGCTCAACTATGACCGATTGTAATACTACCACATCACAAGGTGCACCAAAGGTGTAAAAGCATTAGGATGTGACGATTGAGTGTGGGATGCACACCTAGTATTTTATAAGCAATACCGTTTGTTATCTAAATAAAAGGTGTAAGAATTGTGTTTCTACAACAAGTTATGTTGGACACAATCAGATATTAAGAAATGTGGAAATTATAAACGTGTGATAATTCTTTTATACAACTTTAAAAATTGCAGATTAGTTGCAAACTAAAGTTTAATGTGGTTGTGCGTGCTCTTTACATATACAATGTAGGCTCGATTATATGCCCTTCTGTTATCCAATGTTCTTTTTTATCTGACAATAGTCAATCTGCGTGCTATATGTGTATTGTACAGTGTTGTACGTACCAGTACTGTGTACGCACGCATAATATTTTGCCCAATCCCATTCAGCTTTGTCTGTCAGTGTGTTGCATACAGCCAGTGATCTACTTCTGTTTAATTTGTGATTGCATATTTATGTTGTACTTCCATATAATCTGTGATTTGATTCACCCCCACCAATTTCTGCATCATCCGATCGATAGCTTCAATCTAATTTAGGTCGCATCATCAAGATTCAGCTATATATATATATATATATGCATAATGATCCAAAATATATTAGAAGTGACATGACCTGATATCTCCTCTATGATTAAATATACATTCCAATTCGACAGAAAATAAAGGGTTTGTTCAGTGGTGATTGCAAATAAGTGCTATATTTTTATGTTTCTTATTAAAATTAAAATTAATTTGTTAGCAAATTTTTGTATGCATGGTATTTGTGATTGCATATTTATGTTGTACTTCCATATAATCTGTGATTTGATTCACCCCCACCAATTTCTGCATCATCTGATCGATAGCTTCATTCTAATTTAGGTTGCATGATCAAGATTCAGCTATATATATATATATATATATATATGCACAATGATCCAAAATATATTAGAAGTGACATGATTTAGATTTTTTAGATTTAGATTTTAGATTTCCTGACCTGATATCTCCTCTATGATTAAATATACATTCCAATTCGACTGAAAATAAAGGGTTTGTTCAGTGGTGATTGCAAATAAGTGCTATATTTTTATGTTTCTTATTAAAATTAAAATGAATTTGTTAGCAAATTTTTGTATGCATGGTATTTGTAAGTAATGAAAATAAAGTGTATTTTGATTAGCATGTTGGTAATAACTAATAAAATCATACACATGTATGTTGAAATGTGTCATTGTTACATAATATACACTGTTATTTATTGCTAATTATAAGACTCCTGTCCAGATAAAAATACTAATTAGTCATACTCTTCTAATCACTTTTCTGTACATAAAATTTGAATTATATATTCACATTATTTTATATAATATATTTACCGTGAACACAGGGTTGTGGTAGTAAATTAATAATACATAATACATGATAGAAAAAAAATATGATGAAGAATAAAGGAGAGAAAGCGAGAGAGGGTAGATGGCAAAAGAAAGAGATGTGTGCGTGAGAGTGGATGTGAGAGAGCACAAGCTACAGAATGGTTGAGTATGTGTGGGTGTGTATCATGTGTATATATTATGTGTATGTGAAAGAGCGAGCGAGAGAGAGAGAGAGAGAAGGGGGGGGGCGAGAAGGGGAAAGAGAAACAAAGTCAGAGTACAGAAGTGAAGGCGAGATGTATAACTTTTTTAACCACGGAATTTGGTCATTAACTATGTCAACTAGGTTTTATAGCATAATCTGTATAAGACCTTGTAATAAATTAAGTCACAATTGGTAATTGGGCACCAATAATTTAATTTGCAAATCTGCAAAAGGTAAAAATAAAAACGGATATGCGTATTATATTGTACTAGCTTTAAGTATGGTATTTTATATAAACATATAAAGCGGTGGCGCCTAATTTTAACTAGAAGGTGGCGAATCGGGAAATAAATTTCGGTCGGCCATGGTTTTGGTGATGGTCACTTGTTTACCAATGTTAGCTGTCTTAGCGGGAAGTGATATATATCAGAGGTATTGCAGTATAATCTCTTTATTTGTTGCGAAAATAGGAAAAGTCTTACTCGTTTTCGCAAATGATTGTTACATAGTGTAAGTAGGTCACCATAAAATGGAAAAATAAATACGGTAGTTTGTATAGTTCATAGTTATCGCAGTAAGTTCTGCCATCCGAAATTTAGTTCGTGTGATCATTTAACAAAACGAAAATTCTGTGCTTATAAATGCTCGAATAATTAAGTTCAAATTAGGAATCGAAATAGCATTGTCATGAATTCAGCAATTAGTTATTTGCGATGTAGTGTTGCAGGTTAATAAAAGCACATAGTAACTGTACAGCTGGTTAATAATGGAGCTGGAAGATTGTGTTGGTTTACTTGCCGTACGTTTTTGGTTCAATACAGTAGACTGAATTTCTGTTCTGCTCATTATGGAAAGTGATAGTAGACCGTATAAAAATTGACAACATGGTTAGAGACCGTATAACTCAGAAATTACAATGCAACACATACAATTTATTAAGTGATTAGCATTAGATTTATGTTAATTTTTATGATATTGCACAGAAATAGGATGATAGCTTACTCTTACTGTCAACTCAGACCTTACCATATCCAATCTTCTGGTTGCAATAGGCTTAATCACATTACGCCAGATTACGGTAATGTAGGCCATCATATTTGTGGTCCATGTGGTATGGCAGGAAACAGAGCACAGTCTACAGATTCCTAAGCTCAATGCTTGGAGGAATACATTTTTTCAGTTCAGTGTTTACTGCAACTGTTTCTTGTTCTGGCGATAGCTTCGGGAAACCTCGCGTGTTTCCGCCATTGATTGACAATGAAATTTATTTTCCTTCTACTATCTTTTCTCGTATTTCCAGTCATTGACGCAGCCATTACTCTAGATACAATAATGTAATCCAAACCCAAGATAGGGTTACAACGTGTCGCTATGGTTTTCTGTGGAGGAAATTCAGGGAACCCCTGAGTGAATCACTCAGGGCGGTTTGCTGGTGCGTTTTCAGAGACTAGAACTTCCAAACTGGGTTTATTCTCAACACGAATCTTTCTCCGCTATCTTGGAACTTACTATGTATCACAATACTCTGTATTAAACTAATATAACCTGTTACAAAAATTCGAAGTGACGAGCGGCGATATTTCGAGCGCCATTTCTGTTGACCTGTGACGTACGCATTTCCAATGCGCATAGCAATCGGCAAACGCAGCGCTCTCCGATTGGTCGGTGAATCTGCTCTTCAAACCGAAATACGTCACAGGTCAACAGAAATGGCGCTCGGTATATTCGCCGCTCGTCACTTCGAATTTTTGTAACAGGTTATATTAGTTTAATACAGAGTATTGTGATACATAGTAAGTTCCAAGATAGCGGAGAAAGGTTCGTGTTGAGAATAAACCCAGTTTGGAAGTTCTAGTCTCTGAAAACGCACCAGCAAACCGCCCTGAGTGATTCACTCAGGGGTTCCCTGAATTTCCTCCACAGAAAACCATAGCGACGTGTTGTAACCCTATCGTGGGTTTGGGTTACATTATTGTATCTACCATTACTCCACAAAAACGTCTTGTTATTTATCGCCATGGTGATGACCCGCCCCTTACGCTGGATGTAGTAACGCTGTAGTAATAACGTATTGAGTCGGCGCTATACAGCGGCGACCGGAAGCAACATACAGTCCACAAAACGAGAGACAGTTGCAGTAAACACTGATCTCGAGTCGGTTTTTAGCGAAAATACCAGATTTTCACCACTCATTATCTCAGCGTAGAGGCATCGTAGGGACATGCGGTTTGTTTTATATTAACAAGGTAGGACAGCTGATCAATAATACTGCAAAGAATCGTCAAAATAAAGCGGGGAAAGTTTATTATTTCGACTAATACTGCAACATGGTTTCAGCATTTCACCGTTGTATGCTCTCCTGAATACGCTCTTGTTTATATCTGTAATTCATTGTGATAAGTAAAGTGGCTGTAATATGGCATTGGCACACACCAGCATACGTAATTCAGCAATAGTGCCCAGCATAAATATAACCAGCTATATGGACTCTGTTTATATTTGCCACGTGTAAGAATATTCTAGAACAATACCTCAGTGTGGTGAATATGAATGTCACAGGTCGTGGAAGTAATCATGCGGAATTTCCAATATCCTTAAGGTTAACAGTGGGATATAATTTCTCTGGTTTAATGTACAAGGTGCGATTGCAGCATCAGAAGCATCAATAGGAATTATAATCAGACCGGGAATTGCTAAACGAAGCAAAGCCAATAAGAGCAGTTTCCATTGCAGTGAACTTTTTTGCTGTTGAGCACTTGTTTAATTTCATCTGTTTATAATGCAAGAATGGAATTTTGATCGAGTGCGCTGATTGGTCTGACGGGAATTTACGGTGCAGGTCATTTTACATGCTTGAGTCGTTTACTGTGTATGTGATTACTAGAGCACAAACTTCTGTTTATTTTGGTAAAAAATATTTGCCAGAAACAGCAGTAGGAGAGAAGTTGGCCACAGCCGATTAGAACACGTTAGTTGGATGATTGTCGTTGCATTTTTATCATTTGAGCAGTGGGATACTGTCAACCTACACCCGTTGTCATGCTCCTCATTAGTCTTCGTCTAGAGCTGTGTCACACACGCTCCCCTGCTATGCGTGCCAGTGTTAATATTTTGTCTTTTATTTCAGGCTCTAGCTGACTTGCAGAGAAACACGTACATTGAGTTGGCTAGGGCGCCAGGGATCATTCCAGGAAAATGTCAGGGATTGCCGTTAGTCGGTTGTCAGAGGAACGCAAAGCTTGGAGAAGAGACCATCCATTTGTGAGTATCAGGATTCTATAGCGGTGCAAAATATTATTTTTATTTGGCAAATGCTGGAAAGTAATTTAATATGTCATTTTAACATTTCACGTAATATATATTGAGCCTCAAGATGTCGAGATTAGAATATGCGGTTGGGTGCAAATGCAGTCGCAATTATTTATTTGTGGTTCCTATATTAACATGCAGGGCTTCATAGCTAGACCTACAAAAAACCCAGATGGCTCTCTCAACCTTATGAACTGGGAGTGTGCTATTCCTGGAAAGAAAGGGGTATGTAATAAATATGAGCAAAAAGTTATATATTTATATATATAGATAATATAAAACCAGACTAATTTAACTGATGTATATTTATTTCGAAGACCTAAATTTTCCACTAACAGGGTTTTGATCACAGTTCACACTTGATACACTGTGTATATTCCAGTACATCGAGTTCACACTTGATACACTGTGTATATCTGATATATAGGTGTCTCAAGTTTGAACTGAGATCAGTCTATGATACTGATAGTCTGAAGTTTACTTCTTTGAAATAAATATACATCAGTTAATTTAGCCTTGCTTTATATCCCAAATATCTATACTTATGACACAGCAGGAGTTCTGTAGCACCATCTTCTATATAATATATACATATACATATATATATACACCGATGTAGCTGCGCCGGTCGGTAATAGCCGGCTCTGGTGTTGGCCGACCAGCACTCGGCTTTAAATAACATCCTTCCGACCGGCACAAAAATGATTGAGTTTGTGTAAAATTACCCTCAAAATAGTGAGCATATCTAAAAATAATCACAACTGATACACTTAGAATTAATTTAAAAAGCACTGAGTTTAATGTCAACAATAATTATGCGTATAACCATCATCTGATTACATCGTATAGCGCACAGTACGTGCAGTATAGCTGGCTAAGCACCATGTTGCTATTATAATAATTTATGCATATGATCAGGAGTGTATCAATAGGAGTGAGACAGACTAAAACCGGCAAAATTCAACATATAGTAGCCTTAGTCTACCTATGATTTATTGTGTTTACCTCGATAAACTTGAGCTCAAGTCTTGTCTCAACTTTCCGAAATCCCTGGCAAACCTCGCTAGTTGTTTGCTATGTTTGCATTGCTAAGCGATAGAGGGCTTTCAAAAGCATTGCCCTTATGTTTCGGTTCACAGTTGTTGAAAATGCGGTATAACTTTCAAAAACCACATTGTACGTTTGGA
>NW_014577807.1:140172-141391 GCF_000485595.1 Priapulus caudatus
CTTCGGCAGGACTAGTAGAATCTTGGAAGGACTAGTAGATTTTTTCTTTTACTAGTCCTGTGGACTAATGAACTAAAATGGTTAGTGTCTAACCCTGTAATCAGTTTAACACGTGGGGAGAATGGCGTCCACATTGCCATCCAAAAAACCCCGACTTTCACAGAAATTCAGGAACGAATATACACAGATGTGGCCTGTACTTGTGAAGTCGAAACTCAGTGTTAATCATGGCTATTGCATGTTATGTAAGATAGACTTTCTAGTGGGGCACGGAGGAAAGAGTGACTGCCAGAGGCATATTGACTCTCAAAAGCATAAGTGCTATGCGGGTGCAGTGGAATCTACACCCAATATCTCAAGCTTCTTTGCAGCAGATAGAGAATTGTCTGTCTTGACGCAGAAGTGAGATTTACGGATTATTTAATTGAACACAATGTGCCTTTGAGGGTGGCAGACCATGCAAATGAACTCTTCAAGAAAATGTTTCCAGACTCACAAATAGCCAAAAAGTATGGTTGCAAACATACAAAAACACGTGAAATGGTGAGAAATTGCAATTCTTACCTGTGTTTTAATACATGTATTATTACTATAGTAACCTAACTGTGTACGCTCTCTGAAAAGTCATGAAAAGTGTTTTGAATCCTAACTTGTAGGGTTGAGTCTAGGGTTGAGATAGTGTCATCAGACATGAGAATATGGCCCACGGTATGCCTCAGATTGCAGGAAAATGGCTTAAATATTTCAAAATTTTCTGGGGGGGGGGCATGCCCCAGACCCCCCTAGCACTGGCATGCCTACGGCACGCGGGCCTGCCTGCGGCAGCCAAGGTTAATTTTGTCCCCAAGGTTAATTTTTTATATGCAGGGATGAGATTCTTCCGCGGATCCGCGGAATTCCGCGGATTTGACAGTCCCAGGGGTCGATTTTGTGAAACGTCTAAATTCGTTGAGAAAATTGGGAGGGGGGTAACAATGTAACAATTTAAATTATATACCCTCAACAGCACCTGACTGTAGACTGTAGAGTGTAGACAGTAGGCTGACAGCGAAGTATAATATGAAAAATTGTAAAAATATTTGGGCCAGTGGCTCAAAATTTTTACTGGCCCAAAAAAAAATTCGGCCTTCGGCTGGCCCTCATTTCAGGCACTGCTGAGTGAACGTGGGTGAGTGAATGAGTGTCTGAGTGAATGAGTGAGTGTGGGTGATAGTCTGAT
>NW_014577807.1:141401-157333 GCF_000485595.1 Priapulus caudatus
TGCGATGCGATACCGGGAAAATTATTCCCTGGAGGGAGTCCGCAGCAAAATGAGGGAGTCTGCAGTCTGAGGTTCAAAATTTAAGATATTAACAATAACGCATGTGCTTATTTTTAAGATTCGTGCAGTTGTACGTCTGCCAAATTTTCTTTGGACATTAGCAGAACAAATACAGTAATTCCGCGAGGCCGTGCTCCGGAACGAACTAGTTAATATGGCAGAATTTTCAGGGAGTCACACGGACTCCTGCATATGTCAAATCAGGGAGTCTGACAGTAAATCAGGGAGTATTTGACTCTGGACTCCCGTTAATTTCGCACCCTGGTATAGTACATATAGTGTATTTGACCCTCTCCAAGTTATAGTAAAGACAGCAATTGTCACTTTGCTGCACTTGGAAATTTTCCCTAATAGGGCCAAAACAAAATATAGGTGTGGTTACCGTTTCCCGACCGACCCTATTTATTCCCAGCGACCCTAAACATGTTATTGTCAATTTTCTTTAAAATGACTACGTCACGAATTTTCCATGGTAAAATTTGTATAAAAAAAAATTGCCATTTTTTACATTAAAAGTACGAACTAACATTACTAAATATATCCTCAAACTCTCACCTGATAAAATTGGTTTTACGTTGGTTAAATTTTAAAAAATCTAGACGATTTGGTAATTTCTGTTGTCTAACACTATTCCCCCAGTACTGTTCAGATACTGGCGTCTCTCGGTTTTCACCGGCAAATTAGGGCATATAAAGAAGGTATATAAGCATGAAAAGTAAACAGAAACACTAATTGTATTTTCATACATTTTATTTTGTACAAATAACACACAAATATACTACTTGATGGTGCTAGAAATTCGTGACGTAATCACTTTAAAGTAAAAAAATAAAATTAAAAAAAATTTAAAAATATGAATTGGACAGTTCCTGCTTCAAAAGGCACAACGCACATCCTTCGGACAGGGTTCGTAAATAAAATGTTTCAATAAAATAAAATGTTTTCCCTACCTACCTACCCTATTTTTTTGGCATGAAACGGTAACCACACCTATATTTTGTTTTGTCCTAGGTATTATTGTTGGGACTATGCCAAAATCAACATTGAGTGCTGGTTACTAAGCTAATAACTCGGCATGGCTAGTACGGGTGACGAGATAATTTGGACTTAAAATTATCAGTTCTTTAAGGTTATATAGGTATGCAATTATCAAGACACAAATAAAGTGTGTTTTGGCGGGTAGGGATTGTGTACTATACTTTATTATCTGTTTGTATTATACCTGTCACTTGACCTCTTCTGTGAGTTGGTTTCTGTGTGTTTCTACAGTTTTACAATAAATCAATTTCATGTATCATGTTAATAACATTTGCTCCTGAAGATGGCACTGCAGATCCTCTATAGATTAGCACTGCAGATTTTTTAGGCAGCGTATGCCTGCATAAATGTCACTAAATCAGTACCATTAGTATTTTTCATTAATTGAAGCATTGGGTAGATTGTAAAATTGTAGAATAGTGCCTGATGGAAAGTATAATAGTGGTTATTGAAGCTGTGTCGTGCCCGATGCGTCTGCTACTATGAGTTCAAAGCCATTGCTATCAGACATGTGGTGATAAACTTTGAAATATTTTCACAGCCAAGCTTTTTCACACAATAAGCATATTACACTTTGATTCTAGACACCATGGGAAGGAGGATTGTATAAAATCCGAATGCTCTTTAAAGATGATTATCCTTCAACGCCTCCAAAATGTAAGTAGCAGTTTTAGGTGTAACTGCTATGAATCATGTGATCTGCATTGGTTTTATTATGAATTAGATTCACCAGCTATCATTTCTCTCTGTTTTTGAAATGTGTAGTTCTATAATAGTTCTATAAGCAGACCTATTAATGTTATGTATATAAAATCAGGGAAATTGTAAAGTATTAAGCAAAGAACCAAAAATGCGAGTCATTGTATGAGACCTAGCAGTAAGTAAGGTTGTACTCTAGGATTGACTAACTAAAAAAAACGAGAATAAATTCAAATTTAAAGATGATAACTGCACTAAATGCTGATCTCAGATATACTGTTAATGCTCATTTTCTTCCTGCATTGGTTAATGTGTCAGGTGGCAGTAGAAGTAGCAACTCCTTGTACTTCATGATCAATTCCAGGCAAATTTGAACCGCCACTCTTCCACCCAAACGTGTATCCGTCGGGAACAGTGTGTCTTTCGATCCTTGAGGAGGGTAAAGACTGGAGACCGGCCATCACTATCAAGCAGGTCTGAACCTTGAGAGACGGTAGAATAGCTGTTAGCCTAATGCGAATGAATTGCTATAATACCGTAGCAAAAGTACCAGTAAAATTTCATATCGAGCTCATTAAGCAAATTGATGTACAAAGAAATGTGAGGTGAGCGAGATTCCATGGCTAAGTGGATTTTTGTGTCATTTCACGCTTAATCAGACTATCACTCATTCAATCACCCACGCTCACTCATACACTCATTCAGTCACCCATGTTCACTCACCCACATTCACTCAGACACTCATTCACTCACCCACGTTCACTCAGACACTCATTCACTCATTCATGTATTGCAGATTCTGCTCGGAGTTCAGGATCTGTTGAACGATCCCAACCTGAAAGATCCAGCGCAGGCAGAAGCATACACGGTTTACTGGTAAGCCTCTCTTCATCCCGAGACAAGTTACCTTGTTTTTCTGTGGGTGAGTGAATGAGTGTCTGAGCAGTGCCTGAAATAGACGGTCGCCAGGTCGCCAATGGCGACCAATGTCTTGCTTGGGCGACCGAAATTGGCACAGAACCAGGCAGTCACTGGCCCAAAGAAAAATATTTGGGCGACTGGCGAAATATGAGAGAATACTAAACATCGATGTGTTTGCAGGGTAGGGTCTCCAACCATTCCGCATTCCTGCGGAATCATTACGATTCTAGGTTAACCTCCGCATTCCGCAGCGGCAAGTTCATGTATTCCGCCATTTCAGTCTGCACTGTATAAAATTTTGCACGATTTCGCATTGTTCGCTTGGACACATCTGTATTGTGTTCAGCCGTCTGCCTGGCACGGCCCACGCGCTGCATCCGGCGTGCTCAGGTATAGATCAGAGATGCCAGCAAGTTATTAATAGCCGTCACCCGCGCGAGTCTGTTTCTTGCGAATGAACACGTCTGCATTACCTAAACTAAAGTTTGCCTAGTGTAGACAGCGGCTTTAGAAGCCTTCTACACTAGCAAAACTCTTAAGCGCCTGTTACACTAGCAAACACTTTAGTTTGCGAAACTCGAGCAACTTCCGAGTTCGCAGCAAACTCGATGCAAACTCGTAGCAAACTCCAGCAAACT
The DNA here is from genome assembly GCF_000485595.1 of Priapulus caudatus. Classification (NCBI taxonomy): domain Eukaryota; kingdom Metazoa; phylum Priapulida; class Priapulimorpha; order Priapulimorphida; family Priapulidae; genus Priapulus; species Priapulus caudatus. The sequence goes on from NW_014577807.1 coordinate 144,758, forward strand.
CCAGGCAAACTCCGAGTTCACTGGCATGATAACTGACTAGTGAAATTTCCAATGTTCAATGATCCAATGTTGGGCTATCTGCAGGATCACATGACTACCAACTGTCATTTGATTGGCCCTGAGGTTAAGTTACCTTCAAACCTCAGCAAAAACTCGAGCAAACTTAGTTTTGCCATAGAAGGTGCACGGCCTAACTTCCTCGCCAAATCTCTGCCAAACTTAGTTGCCGAAGTTTTTGCAACTGTCTACACTGGCAAACTTGGAAAACTTTTCTTGCAAACTCGCGAGTCTTGCTCGAATTTTGCTCCCGAGTTTGAACCTAAAGTTTGCTACGTGTAGACAGGGCTTTAGTTTGCAACTCGGAGCAAACCCTAGTTGGCCCAGAAAAGTTGTCCAAAGCTTTGCCAGTCGTTAGACCAGTGATAACACTTCGGCCAAACTAGTTGCAGAAGTATTGCAGAAGTTAGGGCCGTTGCACCTTCTTGACTAAACTAGTTTGCTCGAGTTTGCCTGAGTTTGCGAAATACTCAGGCCACATCACTAATGACAGTTTGTAGTCATCGTGACTCCTCCAGATAGACAAGACCATTGGACATTGAAACATTCGGAACTTCACCAGTCCAGTACAGTGAACTCGGATTTGTCGGAGTTTGCTCGAGTTTGCCCTCGAACTCGGAGTTGCTCGAGTTTCAAACTAAGTTTGCTAAACTTTGCCTAGCTGTGACAGGGCTTATAGCCCTGTCTACACTAGCAAACTTTAGTGCAAACTCTGGGGGGAGCCAAAAACTTTTCTGAGGTTTGTTACAAGTTTGGCAGAAGTCCTTCGTGGAGCCTGTCTTACACTATCGCTACTGACTTGACACTACACTACTCGGTACGACTGTGAATCCAATGTTCAATGCTCCACATGTTTGTCTATCTGCAGCGATCACATGACTACAAACTGTCATTTGCATTCGAGGTATTACCGAAACCTCAGCAAACTCGGAGCAAACTAGTTCTTGTCAAGAAGGCTGCACGTAACTTCTGCAAACTTCTGCCAAATAGTTTGCCCGAAGTTTGTCAACTGTCTGAGCACACTGGCAAACTTTCGGAAAACTTGCTTGCCGCCAAACTCGAGTTGCTCGAGTTTGCAAATAAAGTTGGCTCTTAGTGTAGACAGGGCTTAATTCAGTTTGCAGCCCCCCCCGCCTACCATCGCCGCTCCACGTGTTATAATGTGTTTGCTATATGCGTTTGTATCTTGGGCATGTCTACGGTAAATGGAACGCCTAGTTAGACAGGCGTGTCCTACAAGGTGGCGCCGTAGTTTGTCCTCGCTCAATCAGGTTTAACACGTGGCGGGAGACATGCCCGTCCCACATGCCACAAAAAACCCCGACTTTCACAGAAATTCAGGAACGAATCATCACCCACAGATGTGGCCTGTACTTGTTGAAGGATCGAAACTCAGTGTTAATCATGGCTATTGCATGTTAGTGCTAAGATAGACTTCTAGGTGCTGCACGGAGGAAAGAGCTGACTGCCCAGAGCCATCATTGACTCTCAAAAGCATAAGTGCCTATGCGGGTGCCAGTGGACATCTACACTCAATATCTCCAAGCCTTTCATTTGCCAATACAGATAAGAGAATTGTCTGTCTTGACGCAAGAAGTGAGATTTACGGATTATTAACTGGAACACAATGTGCTATTGAGCGGGTTCCGGTGGCAGACCCATGCGAAATGAACTCTTCCAAAAAATGTTCCCACGACTCTACAAATACCCCAAAAGTATGTTGCCAAACATACAAAAACCACCGTGAAAATGGTGAGAAATTGCCAATTACCTTACCTGTGTTTTTAATAACAGGTATTATTACTATAGTAACCTAACTGTTTACGCTCTCTGAAAAGTCATGAAAAAGTGTTGTTGAATCCTGTTATTGTTATGATCTTTGGATGTGTTGTGTGATGTCTTTATGGTGTAATGTGGGTGTGGTGTCACAGACATGAGAATAGCCCACTCCGTATGCCTCATGATTGCAAGAAAATGGCCTTAAATATTGTCAAAATGTTGCGTGGGGGGGGGGGCATGCCCAACCCCCTAGCCACTGGCGCGATGCCTTACGGCACGCGGGCCTGCCTGCGGCAGCCAAGCGCGTTAATTTTAGTCACCGCAACGGTTAATTTTTTATATGGCCAGGGTATGAGATTCTTTCCCGATCCGGAACTTCCCGCGAGTTGGACAGTCCAGGGCGATTTTGTGAAACGTCTAAATCGTTGGAGACAAACTTGGGAGGGACGCCGCTAACAACTGAACATTTAAATTATAAACCCTCAACAGCACCTGACTCGTAGACTGTAGAGATAGACAGTAGGCTTACAGCGAAGTATACAGGGTATCTGTTTCTATCGGCGCCTTACCAGAAAAGAAAATGCCCTCGTTCAACAGGGCTGCGAGTAGAGAGGCAGACATTTGACGTAGCCTCGGTCGCACGTTGAAAGGGCCCGCCGCCGCGTACACCTCACGGCCGCATTAGCAAAACCGATGGAGCCCAGCAATTGAGCGATGTAGCGTGCTGCCCGGCCGCCTTATAATCGGTCCTCATCGGCTTCTATACGGGTTCAAAATCAAACATCTTTGATTTGGACACGATCACCCGGCATAAAAATAAAATCGTCTACAAATAGACGCGCACACCATACATCGCTCATCGCTTCCAATCGTGTTGGTAAAACATCGGCTGTTTGCGCGGGCCGCTTACGACCATGCCTGGCCTGGGGGCCGGCGGTTTACCATGTGCTGCGTGCTATGTTCGTGTACATGACTATGCAGCTGATCTGTTCCATCGCATTGTGTTTTCGTCTCATTCAAAATGCCTCCCGTCGCAGCAAGGGCACGGCTTGATGTCCGAGCTAAAAAAACAATGCAACTGCCGACCGGGGCGGTGGCAAACAGGAAAAAGATCATCTAGTCTAGACATTTAGATTACAAACAAATTGCGCGTATCTTTCAGCCCCCGATTTGCTCCTAGTTCTATACCGTTGTTCTTTTCCGCCACAACTTGAAAGACGTGATTCTAAGAGTCTCATAACTTGTGTTCAGAACTAGCTATATAACCTGCACCAAACTTGCACCATTACTTTTAAAAAACATTCCGGGGAGCACTCCAGGCCCACCCCCTAGCCATGGCTATTGTGACCTACGGTCCTGCGGCATTGCTCGCGCTCCTCTGTTTCTGCTATTAAAATTTCAGCTGAAAATTAAATTATCCAATCTCATCCCTGTATATGAAAAATTGTAAAAATATTTGGGCCAGTGGCTCAAAATTTTTACTGGCCCAAAAAAAAATTCGGCCTTCAGCTGGCCCTCATTTCAGGCACTGCTGAGTGAACGTGGGTGAGTGAATGAGTGTCTGAGTGAATGAGTGAGTGTGGGTGATAGTCTGATTAAGCGTGAAATGAAGTGTGCTATCTCACTCGAGACAAGTTACCTTGTTTTTCTGTGCGTGCGGACTTGAATTACCATCTATACTCGCCTATGTCGCACATTCTAAAGTTGGTACAGCTGATGTTAATTTTGATAGTTAGTAGCCACTTGTTGTGTATAGTTTATCGATTTCTTTACTATAAAGGAATTTATTTCTGCTATGATTAACAGATTAAAACGGTAAGTAAATGGGTTATTACTTAATATGGTGTACGTTCAGTAGGAACGGTTTAATGGTGTCAACGTGTGTGTTCCAGTCGAGATCGCAACGAATACGACAAGCGAGTGCGACAACAGGCAAAACAGTTTGCTTGCTCCGACATATGAGGGTGACAGCATTGGGAGTACATGATGGGTTACAGCCGTGGTGTACGAGAAAAACAGAAGCAAAGGTTCAGCAATGCCTAGCATTGCGAACACATGAATTTGGTGTAAGCGTCTGGTTTTTTTCAGCATTTTTCATCCAGTGGTAGGCATTGCCCACGTGGTTGCGTTTAAACAGTTAAATGTTGTGGATTTCAAACAATGTCATAGTGTTCCACAGTTCAATCCAAGTGCTTTACTCGACGGGGAGTTTGACTGGTGTTTCTCGTCTGGCGTGGAAGCGAGGTGCAAAAATACAGAGGTGTTACGTGTAGAAAGTCTGGCAACACCCTGTACCTAACACGAGGCCAGCAGTCAGACTGCTCATATGGGCAAATCATGGATGGTGATTTGAGTTGAGTGAGTGCTTATGTTGTTGAGATTTGACCTCAGCTGGTTATGTGGGTGTGAGTGAAAAACACTCGCAAGCCCTCTTACAGATGGCAGGCAAGGCCCTCACACGGTCAAATAAGTTATTAAATAATTTGATTGATATCTGTTGTATTTTGTCATACTCGTACTGTTGTTATTAAAAAAATACATGCGGCTGCGGTGTAATGGTAGCTGCAGTGCACTTCTGTTGTAATGAGGTGGCGCTACTGTCTGTAGGAAGGTTACCCTCTCGGCTAACTACTACGTGCCACATCTTGCAGGTTAACGTTTTATCACAATAGTGGATGAGGAAAGGTAATCTTTCTGGCCGCGTTATATGCAACGGCCCATATAGTACAAATTAGTATTGCTGTTCTCAAAAGTTGTAATTGACGGAAATCGGATGAACGTTGCACCAGATCAGTTACATTTATAGTCAGTGAGTTGAGCATCCATTAACCAGTCGTATGCACCAGCCCATAGTGCCAGTGTTCAATGGAAAGGTGTAGCATGTTTGCACAAGAATCGATAGTAGTGCAATCTCATATTGCTGAGTGTGATTAGCAATAAGCGATAGATATAAGGGTAAGCGCTCCATCTTGCACTGTTAACTCCAACAACTTTGCTGCTTTTATCACAATTTCACATCCACTACTGTGTTCAGATGCAGCATCGTGTAAATTACGATGGTGTCAGAGTCACGCTAGGTCTTTCGAGTTGTCCGTGTATTGGTGCACCAAATCTGCATTCGGTTGCAATCCGTTCGACGCGAAGTGAGGATAGGTTGTCGCAAATTACAATGCTACGATTGGCTTCAACGTTCCTGCATCCAGTGGAACCGAGGGCTTTTGCTGTAGTAGCTGTTGTCTTGGTTTTCACACACATGTATAAAGAACTGGGATAATTTTCCACGACCACCCCAGTGTTGCTGTACAAGTGTCAGGTGCTCCCCGACCGTGAAATGTAAGTGTGACCATGACCGATTCACAGTCTGTACTTTTTTCGGCTACTGACTGCTCCCGATTGCCCACAGGACATCATGACCACGAGAATTGAGGGGGAAGATAGAAGGAAGCAGGTACCCAACTTAATACCATTTGAACCTCTACATGTCAAGTTTAACCTCGCGCGTCTTGGCCACATTCCTCCCGCAGATGCTCTTGTCAACGGTTTGATCGTGGCAACAAACCTCTAGATCAGCGTGACAGTATGCAAAACCATCACTGTATTTTCAATCAATTTCTCTATCTGGAAACGTTTTGTAAAATAGTTATGTGTATAAAATATAAAGCTAAAACAGCATAATAAAAAAATTTTGTACATATCATTTTCATTGTGATTTATTTTTTGCCATGCTTTGATTTCTACTTATATCGGCGAACTCTAAAATGCGACACATTACATGACTACAACTAACACTACTACTACCTCACACGTGGAATGTATTTACAAATGATTCTTCGGTCTTGTTAACGCTCGTCGGACAGTTTTCGAACATTGTTTCATAAATTTAAATTAATAATTCGCTGCCAATGCTTTCTAAATGCAAACAGTTATTCGCACTCGTCACAAAACTGTGAAACGGAGATGTTTTATAACCAACCTGATACTGTGCTGTAAGTACATATGTCTAATGTATGTACAGATGATACGACAACGATGGCGGCGGCAAACGAAACTCGCCTAGCGCGAAGAGCTTGAGCTAGACCGGCTGAAATGCCGGCGCCCTCTACCCGGAGACCGCGACCGTCGTCTCGCTATCGGTGACCTTCTCCTCGGTGGCGACCTCTGGCGGAAGCGCGGCGCCATCCTCGGCTGCCAGCCTCCGCGTCGCATGGGACTTCGGCGCATCGGCGGCGGTCGCCGTGGTGCTAGTATCATGCTGACGACAATCTCGTGGCCGTCGATTTGACCTGACGCGAGAAAAAACCCAGACGCTACATTGCCACCAACTTTCCGGTTTGTATCGATTGCCCTATTCGGGGTGTAGAGCGAGTTTCTCTAAATCTAGCTTAGAAAATGAGAGAACCAGGTAAATTTTACAGACCGAGATCTAGCCAGCATAGACATGGAACGTGACATGGGAGTGCATTGTATGCCTAGGACAATTCACTACATCCAGAGATGCCAACACATATTTGAAGCAATCTGTCGTTTCTGGCCATCAAATTAGTAGTTCGAGGGTCACGTACTGACCCAAGTTTGCTAGGGGGGGGGGGTCCGGCATGCCCCCCGGAAATTTGTTTGATTCTGAGATGCAATTTCCTGCATTCTGAGAGTCAAAAATGACAATAAATTGACAAAAAATGACAATAATTGACAAAAAAAGAAGAAGAAATTCTATCACAGTGAAATTCGTAGTTTGATACAAACTGGTCGTAGTGGTGCAAAAGGAATAGAAATTCATATAAAATACGGATAAATCGTAGTGGTTGGCATCTCTGTACATCTATATACAGTATGTGACGCATCGTCGGTCTTACCCGCGTCCATGTGCTTGATAGCTCTCTCAGCCTCCTCTGGCTTCTCGTATTCGACGTAGGCGTCGCCGCGGGGGAGGTGCGGATTGTTCCGGTCGCTAGGCAGGTCGACACTCCTCACCGTACCGTAAGGCGAAAATATCTCCTGCGCGCGGAATTGCGACGCCATTTAGATCGAAGTGCGTGCAATCACTTAATACATGTAAAATGGGGGGGGGGGGTAGCACTAGCCGACATGGTTCCGCTGGTTTAGCCTCTAGAGCTTCAGCAAAGAAAACTGATGTCTTCTAAGAATATCTTCTAAATTAGAAACTGATAACTAAGAAACTGACATGACAACTTCTAAGCAATGAACAATTAGTCTCAACCTTGTAGTATCAGCAGTATCGTCAAGTGCTTCTAAAATTTGCTTTGTCTTGAAAGATAGTCTAATGAAACATTTGACTATATATGTACATCTCTTGTACCTCAATATGTTCTTTCATCACATTTCTAGTCAGTCTGCCAATGTAGATTTTTGACGACTTCGGCGTTGGACTGCGTCTTCTTCTTTTAGGCGACTCGGATCTGAAATAAGAGAGCAAAATGTGATAACACATACGAAGACCCTAGATTCTACCAGACGTAAAACCTGTTTAACTGAGAACAAGTTACTAGCTCGTTCCTAAAACTTTTAACTACTAACCGTGACCTTCTCCTCTCACGCTTGTCTCTTGATCGGTCCTTCTCTCGTCTATCTTTCTTTTCGTCTTTCGTTGGACTTTTCTGTTTCTCCCTCCTCTCCGGCACGGGACTCTTCTCCACGTGCTTTGGGCTGTCGGCCTTCTTTGCTGGACTTTTCTCCTTCTGCCGAACTTCAGGAGACTTGCTTGGTTTGGGACGCGAAGCTAAAACACAAACGATTCCATTTCATGCTACACACTCAAAAAACTTGCTCTATCATAACAAACTGGTTACAAACCTCACAAAGTACATTATCGACAGATGAAAACCATCACAACAACAAGTAAAATGATACCAATTCACCCTCGGAGCGTACCACCTTTATACGATACTCCTCCACAAGCACAGAATAGAAGTTTGAGCGTACCCTTTTCGGGTCGTTTGTCTGGAGACACGGATCCAGATGCAGAGCTCTTGGACGAGGAGCTACTGCCGCTGGAACTCGAGCCAGAGCTGGATGATGCCGAAGAAGACCGAGCCGACGAACTGCAAGAACGTAAACGCATAGAAGAACATGTTGTACGCACTGCTCGAACACGAGCCGCTTTGAACATCCTATGGGTGCGTTTGTTTGGGACAAATCCGTCGGATCTCGATCATGTGATCCTGATCCGACCAAACAAATGCAAACTCACTTTCACCGGTTCGCGTTTCACTGTCCTATCACGGGATGGTTCATAACAAAGAACAAGCTGTGATTGGCTGAGGCGCAGGCTGCCATATTGGATCCCGTTTGAATCCACCTCGCTAGCAGGGTCAGGTTCGGTGGATCGAGATCAAGTGATACGACCAAACAAACAGTCGAATCCATTGGATCGAGATCCGTGGATCCGACCAAACAAACGCGCCCTAAAATAAGGATAACATTTATAGTCTAGTTTAAAAAAAACTGATTGAACTGACTTGCCAACACCCTGTGAGATATTTAAATTCAAGACTGCTGTTGAAAATGTGTTCAGTACTGGCACAGAAACTGTTAGTGTGGTTCAAGGATATAAGAGCTGTCCGCAATTCATTTTCGCAATGTGCGACATGTGAAATGTGCAAATGTGGACAGCTCTTGTTATATCCTTGGGCCGTTAGTGTTAGTGTGTTAATGTCAGCAAAACATTTACCTGCTACCACTACTGCTAGTTGATGTCTTTCTTTTTCTGGCTTTCTTCGTCTGCATTTTTTTCTTTTCCTTTGTCTTATGTGTCTTACTTCTGGATCGGCTGACACTTCTAGCCCTGTAATATATGGAATAAATTTGTTACAATGTCCATAATTCATATAAATTATAATCAATGACAAGTCACATTGACAATAGACCTTATCGCTAATTGGTAAATATCACCAGATGGCGCACCACCGCAAAGCATGATGGGATGGTAAAGGGGGCATCGATCGGTGCTCATAGGTAATATACGCACGGCTATGGGCGATAGGAAAAGGTACCAACTATCATATCTCGCGAACGAGATGAGTTACATTTCTAGAAATCTAGATGAATATAGACACGTCTTAGCTATAATCTCTGTGAATTTTCAGTTTGTTGAAGCAAGATTAGTCTAATTAATTACCAAATACAGGGATGGGAATGACAATTTGTGTTTTCAGCTGAAAATAGCCGGGGTCCAGCAGGTAATGCCCCTTTTCCTATCCCATGACGCATTGCTGTTCCGATTGGCGATAAGGCTTATGTTAACGGTCCATGACCACGGCCCGGGTAGCTCTAGTAACTATAGCCCACGTACGGTTGCCGCAGGGCTATAGAACATTCTATTACGAATGCTAGGGACCAACTTATTCACGGTTAGTCGCTGCTATAAAACGTTTGTGGTAGGCAATTAATGACTCTTATTTCAAGTGAATATGTCTTAAGTTATATCAGCTACTAAAATTTAACCTCTAACTATCGATGAAATGGTCTGCTTGCGGTATTTCTTGTGAACGAAAATTATTTACGAACTTCAAACGGCCATTTTTGGTGGCGCTGCACCAGCGCCAGTCAGCGGGTTGGTCCCTAGCATTCGTAATAGAACGTTCTATAGCCCTGCGGCAACTGTACGCGGGCTACAGTACTAGAGCTATAGTTACTAGAGCTACGGCCGGGGTCACAGGCACTTGGAACGTCTCAATAAAAAAAAATAATGTAAACACGAAATGTATTTACTACCAGTCTTAATGTTTCTCTACTCTATTTTGTCTATTATTGCCGATAACTTGCTGTAAATGCCGTTCAAATGCTCATCTGCAACACACAAGTACACCGCACGCCCGCCCTGTGCACAAACAACATGAATAAGAGAGCAGGTAGGAATGTCTGATCGCTAAATTCGCTCGACGCTTGCTTTATTTCACACCTTCACAGCACGAATACATATCCAACATCTTCCATCTTGGTATCTATGTCTAGCTAAATGTTCACTTGTTCGAATTATAACTCTGGACTTTGTTCTTACCTACTCTCGCCAGAGATATCTCAGGAAATCCTGCAGGAAATGTTCTCTCCGTGAAAATGTAAAGAGGACGAGCTGTCTGTTTATACACGAGTAATGGGGCGCATTGCATGCCGGGATGAGCTGCTGCCTGCCTCCGAGCTCCGTTTCGAGGCCCGCCAAGCCAAGCATAATGCGCGCGGGCATGACGTCACGCACACACGACTACAGCGATCGATCGAAAGTAGCGCCGTTAGGGATTTTCGGATGATACGTACTCTTTACATTTTTACGGAGAGAACATTTTCTGCAGGATTTCACGAGATATTTCAGGCGGGAGTAGGCTAGGCACAATGGCCAGAGTTATAATTCGAACAAGTGAACATTTAGCTAGACATAGATACCAAGATGGAAGATGTTGGATGTGTATTCGCATGTAAAAATACATTGCAAACAGTACAAAAAAAGACATAAGAACATCCAGTACGGCGTTTTACAACGTTCAAATAGTATAGCTGTTCGAAATTCTCTTATTTTAACGTGTATTTCGAGGTAAATAGTAATAGTATAAGAAGTGATGCGATAGTTGCAAACATGTAACAGGTGAGGTCAAATGTGGTAATACATTGTTTTATTTACGAAATTCGGAGTTTGTTTTCAAGCTACCAGGCATTTCGTATGGAAGGGTGTCAGGCTCCTACGACGTGTAACAGTCGGAAAGCCTGGTCGGTTTAGGGTTAGGGTTTTGGCATCGTTCCTTGATATATACGGAAAGTCTGTGCATCAGTTGATGATACACACAAATCTGTGCATCACTTCGTGTAGACCGAATAATTCTGTCCCATATAACCTTTTTTATATTTTGGTGAGGGTTATATTGGGACAGAACGGGGTTCATTGAAATTTCATGAGATCGCATGCAAAATGCATGCGCTGCGAATGCGGCCCGTACGCCGCTATTGGCGCGAAAAAAACTCTACCGTTCCCTTCTACATGACTTCACCTTGCTACAGATATGTGTATACATTCACTTCAATCGTTATTCACTTCTTAAAAGATTGTTTTTTAGAAACCCGCTTCATTCCACTTTCGTAAATAACATTCGCCATTTACAAACAATCAGACCAATCAGAGCGAGTCTATCAACCCTCCTGCAGCGCCACAGATACAAGCGAGAACCAGGCTATTGTAACACTCGCTCTGATTGGTCTGATTGTTTGAAAATGGTGAATGTTATTTACGAAAGTGAATTGAAGCGGGTTTCTGAAAAACAATCTTTTAAGAAGTGAATAACAATTGAATTCAATGTATACACATATCTGTAGCAAGGTAAAGTCATGTAGAAGGGAACGGTAGGTTTTTTTTCGCGCCAATAGCGGCGTACAGGCCGCATTCGCAGCGCATGCATTTTGCATGCGATCTCACAAAATTTCAATGAACCCCGTTCTGTCCCAACATAACCCTCACCAAAATATAAAAAAAGGTTATATGGGACAGAATTATTCGGTCTACACTTCGTGATACCTAAGGTGCCTAAAGTGGATTTGCACCCTTTGGTAGTAAATACGGCGCAAATCCACTTTAGGCACCTTAGGTATCACGAAGTGATGCACAGATTTCTGTGTATTATCAACTGATGCACAGACTTTCCGTATATCAAGGAATGATGCAAAAACCCTAACCCTAACCCTAAGTCATAAAGTATAACCTTACTCCTTAGTATCACGAAGTGTGTTAGGGTTAGGGGTTTTGCATCATTCCTTGATATACGAAAATTCTGTGCATCAGTTGATGATACAGATAAATCTGTAGATCACTTCGTGATACCTAAGGTGCCTAAAGTGGATTTGCACCGTAAATACATTTCGTGTTTACATTTTTTTATTTTAGACGTTCCAAGTGCCTGTGGCTGTGTAGACCAATAAATTGTGCCCTAAAATTTTTTATATTCTGATGTTATTTTAGGGCCCAATAGGCTTCCATAGACAAAACCTGTGAATTCCGACATGCAAAATGCACGACAACCTTTTGACTATTTACGGCCGTGTTACATAGAAAATCAAAGAAATACATAAAGCCGTCGCTTTATTAACATCTTACCTACATTACAAAACACTTGTCTGAGTTGTCATGCAGTATTCTCCTCTTTAATCACGTTTATTTTATTAAAACATCACGACATGAAAATCACGCAAACTTCACTAAACACAAANAAACATATGCAGTGGCGCCATCTATAACAGATTTCTTTAGAAAAACTTTTTGTAACAAAATTGTTGCTATTAATATTATATGTATTAAATAAATATTTGGCGCATTCAAATTAATGTCTCTTTCTCATGCTGTCTATGTAGGAAATCATGTTGCGGTCACTGTGATGGTACAAGGTGCTCATTGATAAACATTTTTACACACGCGCACCAGAGCATGTGTCATGATGTGATGATGTGCTCCATGTGGCATGTGCCATATCACTATCATAACGCACTAAACTTATCACCTGGTTTTCCCATAGCCAGGTAATAAAATTAAGGTTATGTTTTAAGATTATAACATTATTAACACGAGATAATAACATTAAGAAAAGAAGATAAGAACATTGGTGTTGACTGTTGTGTTCGCGTTTTCGACGTAGATATTCGTCCGAGCATCGGATACTAGTGGGTATAGATACAATAATGTAACCCAAGGCCGGGAACCGATCTATAGTCCTACGGGTCGTTGGTCCTACGGGTCGTTGGTCCTAC
>NW_014577808.1:0-1467 GCF_000485595.1 Priapulus caudatus
GACTAAATGTGTGTGTGCTCAAATGGTGCTCATTTTTGTGCCCAGGGACCCTTGAAATTTTAAAATTTCCTGGGGGAAGCCCCCAGACCCCCCGCCATGTGCTTTCGCGCCTATCGGCGCACACTGTGGGGTGGTGTGCCCTTTTTTGGGGATGTTCCCTTAAAATCTGGAAAAATACTGTCTAGCTTCAGCCCTGGATCCGCCCCTGGCTTCACCCGACCTGTGTGTAAACCTGCTAAACCTTGTAGTCTAGTCAATCTGTGCAAAATAATGGTTTGACCAGGACAAAATTGCAACAGAAGTGCCTCTTGAAACCCTCCCAAACAACATATCAAAAAGGTAGAAAAAAGGAAGTTGGGGAAAAATAGCTAATTTACATACAAGCAAAACGGCCGCTTTTGCCTCTATTTTCACTAATATGTACGCCCACCGCCCCGATATTGTGGAGAAATGGGTGATGGAGGAGGATGTAGTAGCAGCTGAAGGAGGCAGATACTGCGCGTTGTTTCATCATAAGACACGGGTGCTCAAAGATATCAATTCATACACAAATAATCACATGTGATTAATTACTCCTGATTCATCTTGATTCATCCTGATTATTTACTCGTGATCAGGTCTGTGCTTATTTACTCCTTCCTGATCATGTTTGTGCTTACATACTCCTGATTCATACACGCACACGCACACGCACATATAAACGCGTGCTACTACATGTAGCATGGCGGCAAGGCGGCATGTACAACGAGCCAGCAGCTAAAGCATGGAGATTCATGGTACACACACCACGCTCTCATGCCAGCAGCTTCGCAGCAGCAGCAGCAGCAGCAGCAGCGAGCAGCAGCAGCAGCAGCGAGCAGCAGCAGCAGCAGCAGCAGCAGCAGCAGCAGCAGCAGTAGCAGCGAGCAGTAGTAGGCAGGCTAGTAGTAGCAGGCCGGCATCTGTGCAAATATTATCTTACGCGCCGAAACCCGCGCTAAAAACTACAGTAGCGGCCGGCCCCTACTAACGACGCGCACGTGAGACATAGCGGCCTGCGCACGCGTCGATAGCAGACGCCCCCGAACGTTCACGTGACCTCCCTCTCACCACCCAGCCCAACTCTCCACCACTACCACCACCGCGGCGTCGTGGATCGAGCAGCCTCACTGACTCCACTCACTCACTTATCGTACTTTCAGACCGTGATCTGCGCAGACGGAGTGGAAGGGAAGCCAAGCGCAGCCCGCTGCCGCAAGCTCCGAGTTTGTACGTGACACGGACGCGCGCGCGGGAGGGAGAGAGAGCGGGAGTTGGAGAGCGAGAGAGAGAGAGTGAGAGAGAGAGAGAGTGAGAGAGAGAGCGAGCGAGCGAGCGAGAGAGAGAGAGAGAGAGCGAGCGAGCGAGCGAGCGAGCGAGCGAGAGAGAGAGAGAGAGAGAGAGAGAGAGAGAGAGAGAGAGAGAGAGAGAGAGAGAGAGAGAGAGAGA
>NW_014577808.1:2194-4699 GCF_000485595.1 Priapulus caudatus
GTCAATATCAATGTCAATATCAATGTCAATTTCAATGTCAATATCAATGCGCAATATCAATGTCAATATCAATGTCAATATCAATGTCAATTTCAATGTCAATATCAATGCGCAATATCAATGTCAATATCAATGTCAATATCAATGTCAATTTCAATGTCAATATCAATGCGCAATATCAATGTCAATATCAATGTCAATATCAATGTCAATTTCAATGTCAATATCAATGCCGATTTATCTCTTCTTCCGTTCGCAGCTCCGATTCTCTTTAAGGGAGAGCTGTTACGTGACCAGACTCATGATCAAATGCTGCGAGCATCGTCCGTCAACTCCGCCGCTACGGCAGCGCCATCTCACGGCGACGATGCCGCCCGCAACAGCAGCAGCGAGCAGCGACGGCGCGCCCTGGCGACGAGTCTGGAGAACACGAGCGGCGAGGTCCCGACGAGTAAAGCGAGCGAGAGGGCGCCACCTGGTGGCAGCACGCGGGGAAGCGTGACTTCTCGGACTGCGCCGTCTAGCGGCGAAGCGGCGAATCAGCGAAATAGTAGCGACAGCAAGGAAACGAACGTCACGGCGTCGGTGGCGAAAGACGCCGGGAGAGTGACGGGCGATACCGGTGAAGACATAAAAGAGGTGGATGCCAAGAACCAGACCTTTCTCATCATAGTCAGTAAGTACATGCGAAACACATTCATTCGGTTTATATAATATACTTATTATATGTATACGTGCAAAAACATCACTAAACGACATGATATTCTATGGAACATAATATTGTCATGTTTTATATCTCAAAAGCACATAAAACCCGGGACTTATGTGCTCCTGGTTACAGAAGGAGAAGAAGACTCTCTGGTCATGTATTCCTGATTATATATAATCCATCTTATATCGACGCAGCAGCGACAGTAACGAACATTGAAAGAGCTGCGGTCACACAAAGCTGTGACCTCCATACAACCCTAAATGCATTGCTAGAATTGCAATGAACCCGCGTAGCATGAGCAACCGCCTCCTTGGCAAGCGACCAGGACAAGCTGGATCGAATCGAAACATTAATTGCGTGTGAATGTAATATTAACAGGGTTGCATGAATAGATCGGTGATGATAAATGATTAATACATCTAGACCATAGCATCATGCGCAATTAATGCCAATTATGCAAGCAGACAACGTGCGTAAACACCTAACATCAAGTCGATAGACAACAAACACACGGGGGCCTAGCTCTAGAACTATAGCCCTTCGCTCGGCCACAAGGGCTATAGTTCTGGAGCTAACGGGGGCCCAGCTAACAAAGACCTGGCTTTTTTTGACGTACAGTCGTCAAGACGAGACATAAATCGAATACCGTATAAGCTGTATATTTCGCGGTGGTTTAATTTTCGGGAATTTCGCGAACGCGTCCCCGACCGCGAAAATAACAACACGCGAATAATTCCTACCGAATAATATCACCCGTGCGAAGTCCGCGACTTAGGACAGCATCGTCGCTCTACGACGGTGGGTGGAGGGGGGGTATCATAGCAACCCGCCGTCTGCTGTCAAACACCTCGTATATAGCGTATATAGAGTACATAACATAGATGCTAAATAATGCTACATAATAGAGTACATCCATCTCTATATTATGTAATCTTTATACCTATACAGCCCCTGTCTAGCAGCGGACGCGTGCGCATGTGCGCGGCGGCACGCTTTACCGTAGTCTATCACGTAAGGTGCAGCCGCGAGCTGTCACGCTTGTTTCACATGGAAACAGCTAGCGATAGACGCGCACGTTAAAGACCAAGCCGTGCGCTTAGCATCCACCGCTGACATGGATTGCAAACCTATGTATGTATATAGATATATCATCACGCATGACTCTATATATTCGTGTTTAGTTGCATACATACATGCGTGTGTGTGTGTGCGTGCGTGCGTTCGTGTGTGTGTGGATGTGTGCGTGATGCTCTGCGGCAATATAAAAATGTTGAACGGTAAGCACAACTGTTAACTCGCTAACCCTGCTTCGAGACCTGAGGCATACGAAAGTTAAAGTTAAAAACTAACGTTAATTTTGTTTCTGGCATAGGGCCCCATGTCTGTATGACTGGGATCGCAAGCTAGTGTCTCAAGCTGCTGTCGTTGCCAACGCGCATCCTCTGGCGGAAATCCCTGTTGCGGACTTACTGACTAAGCAGTCAGTGCGATGCACGACAGTTGTGCTCTGTGACTGTGTTTATCCTGGGCCACTCAATAGAGGGTTCCGCGACTTGCACTAACAAGAGCCGCAGAGCGACTGGGCTCATCTGAGGTCTGTTGCTACGGTTATTAACGTAACATTTGAGTCGTGCGTAGTGACACCTTTGTTAGACGCAGATATGCAGATACGCAGTTGCGTACACATCATGTCAGCAAACATTTGTTTTATTGCAGAGAGAGAGCGAGAGAGAGGAAGAGAGAGAAGGGGGGCGAGAGAGAGAAAGAGAGAGAAGGGGGGCGAGAGAGAGAAA
>NW_014577808.1:4709-9103 GCF_000485595.1 Priapulus caudatus
CATACATACATACATACATACATACATACGAACTCAAATATATATTAGCCTCCGCTAAATAGCGGAGGACAGCAGGCAGTCAGCTGGCAGATAACTACAAACATGTGTTGCAGTTGCTAGGTTACGTTCTATCATCTTTAGCGAACGGAGGCATAACGGAGAACTTAGCGAACGGACAACTCCTGTTTCACGAACGCTCCGCTATGGGTTCGCATGGTTATTTACATGCACATATCGCAGCTCCCTAACATATACGACTGTACGACCAGCAGACCCACAGGCACTTGAAGCGTATCAACTGTAAACACACGCCGCCGCCATTGCGCGTACACTGACACATAAATATATAGTATATATTTTATGTGTCAGTGTATATATTTATGTGTCAGTGTACGCGCAATGGCGGCGGCGTGTTTTTACACTCGCGGCTAGGGCCTGCATACCTCCCAACTCTCATTGGTTGATACAAATATAGTTAATTTTTAAAATTAAATTCTAAGTAGTGTTAGGGTTAGGATTAGGGTTAGGGTTAGGGTTAGGATTAGGATTAGGGTTAGGGTTAGGGTTAGGGTTAGGGTTAGGGTTAGGGTCACAATGCACCATAAAAGGAATTATTAAAACAGGAGTTTCAGGCACGTGATTTGTATCAACCAATGAGAGTTGGGAGGTATGCAGGCCCTAGCTGCGAGTTGTGTTGTTTACAGTTGATACGCTTCAAGTGCCTGTGAGCAGACCAGCTGCCGCGCAGACACTCCTAGATTCCATCCTCACAAACAATGCGAAACGCATGCACGTCTAGACTATTCTGCATTAATAAAATAATACCTATTACTAAATAAAGTGAAAGTACGTGTTGGTGTACCCTATTAATTGATCTATCTCGTGAATCTATTAAACGCTTGCTACAGTAACTCCAGTATACATGCGCCCACTGCACCGCCGCACGTTCGCGCTCTCTGTATTTAAACGTATAATATTAGCATCTTACAATCACATTTGTCTATATACCATAATATTAATACAAGTGTTACACACTAATATTATAGCGTATAACTGTGCAGCGAACAGCAGCGGTTGGGGGTATTTAGCAATAAGTTTTTTTTCCCATGATCTGGTATAAATGCCTATAATAACCCGCCCTCATAAGCGAACAAGCTACATACACGGACGATTGTTTTCCCAAACCGGATAGACAATGCGCGACAGTTTTGGCGAACGCACAAAAACCGGACATGCCACGCGCTGCAATTTCCATAGGCAAACCCTCCCCCAACCCCGAGACCAGTTGATGAACAATAGCATTCACGCTTGGGCCTCATTTCAAAACCAACAGAACCTTCACCAAAGTGCGCGTGCCCTTTCAGTGCGCGTCTCTGTGTGCGAACAACCTGCGTCTCTGCAGTAGCACGATCATGACAACGAGCACCCATGCACCACCCGCAGCAGCACAGCACCACCACCACAGCTGTATTATTATTGTTGTTTGGGCACAGGGCGTGCGTGCGGTGTACTTGTGTGTTGTAGAGGAGCATTTGACCGGCATTTACTGTTAATTATCGGCAATAATAGGTGAAGGTGAGTAGAGAAACATTGACTTTGGTAGTAAATAGATATATATTTAGTTTATAGTCGTATTTAATTAGAATTATATTTTATTTAAACGCTACAAGTGCCTGTGGGCACCGCGGCAAGCCACACCACACGCAGTTGCACTTGGCACATTGCGTTTTTTCATTGCACATGAGGCATTTGTTTGCGCGTAGCGCGGCGGCGGTTGTGGCAGAGTGGTCCACGAGTCTCACTAGCTACACGCACCTGCGTGAAACCCGTCGATTTTCGGAGAAAGGTCAATAGCGGCAATGACCACGCTGCGACGACGCTTCCTGTAAATTTCCCAACCCGGGCCCGTTGTCAGAAACAAAATTAGTCTTAACATTAGTCTTAACATTAACCTTTTCTCGTAGACCCTCGACAGAAACGCTGCGAAGTTACCTGAATGAAAAATCGTAGCAGATTTCCTCGTAAAAATACGAAACAAAGTGCTGTCGACGTTCTATGTGAAAATGTTCGTGTTAAGACTAATGTTAAGACTAATTTTGTTTCTGGCAACGGGCTCCCGGTGTTCAGCGAATTAAATCTACATCATAATCAAACATGAGTCACTCGAGTGAGACCTCACCCACTTTGGGAGGAACCCACGCCCAAAATTGGCCTTTATATATATGTGTTCTGCGGAGGTGGTTTCACTGTACAGTACAGCTTTAGTGTCATTCATAGAAAAAGATTTCTTTATGGACAGGTGTCCGTTCTATAGAGGTGTCCGTTCTATAGAGGTGGCCGTTCTATAGAGGTGTCCGCTAACACAGGTTTCACCGTAATACCTTTCAGGCAGCTAAACAGATTGTGCGTACGCACACAGCTCTACCGTACCGTCATGGGGTGCAAGCCCACGGCGATATCATGAAGCTATAGAGTCTAGATCATAGAAATAATAGATAGATTCAGCAAAGGTGTTTAGCAGGACCGGATGGCGTAAACAGGGCCTAAAGCCTAGCGCAGACTTGCGACTTTTTCATGCAACTCGGCTGCGATTCTAGAATCGCAGTCGAAATTGCTGTGAAATCGCTATGTCTGAGGGGAACGTGCAACTGCAACTCGTAGCGATTCTGGTCGCTTGCAACGAGTTGCAAGAAATCAAACTGGAATGGTTTGATTTACAGCTACTCGTCGCTCCCAATCGCTCCGATATCGTTTCGAAATCGCTTGCATGCGCACACACGGTGAAGCGTGCGACCGATCGCATGCGGTTGTGGCCAATAGAAATTCCAGTCCACATGAAAAGTGACGTAATTCATAACCAGCTTGATTACGGCGTGTCAGGTTGCTCACTGGTCGTGCCCTCACTACCCCACGATAACATCCCTGCGATATAAAAACTGATTGTTATGCCCGGGCTGCACTGAGAGCGGCCGGCCGCAATCGATTTCTTAGACCTGTCGCGTTGTTTTTGTTACGTACAGTAGGCCCGCACATGCATGGGCGTTGTAGGGGAGTTTCATTGCAGCTCTATAAGGTTTGGATAACCCATCCTATACGTTGAGGAACGGGTCGTACTATGCGCCTCCCGTTTAGTCAAGTTGTATTTTGTACTATTATCCTAGTGCGACGCGCCGCCGTGACCGCAAGCCTGACACAAGAGCAAGCAGTCGCGGCCCCGTAGAGGGGTGTTCTAATCGCCCCACATGGCGACTGGGACGACCGCTGTCTAGTTTCTCACGCTGGTCGTGACTGATCATAGGTTCAGCCACTGCAAGACCGACATTATGCTGACTTACTTGCAGCTGCTACTGTTTGCAGCCCGGCTAAAAGATCGTGACTGCAACACATATGCTAACTTAAGAGGCTGCTACTGTTTCGCACTGCACACATCTCCTGCGCCGTTCAGCTCGCACTATATAACATATCAATAGGTCCGCGACAAGAGCGTATGCAGTATAGTATATCTAAGTTTAAGTTATCAGTATTAATTACTGCAATATTAAGCATATTAATACGCTCTTGATACGGATTATCAAGGAGCTAATTGAGCATTAATACTGTTTTTAGCTTTTGATATAATTGCTCTCAATACTGATGGATAATCTGTGTAGTTCGCGCAGTGATAACGCGCGTGTGTACATGCCCGGTGACGTACCCATAACAACAGTTTACACATTTACACATGCACGAGTGAAGTTACGGCCAGCCATCTAGCTGTCGTAGAGTTAGACAGAGTAGAAGACGTCACGTAGCAGCTTAGTGTGGATCCCAAATATTATATATATTATCATAAATCATAAATATTATTATTATTATTATCCCACTTAAATCCGCACCGTATCCGCACGCTGACGTCTGTTAATTGGCATTACTGTCTCTTAATTGGTTTGATGAATCGCGCATAAACAGCAGCTAGCGCATGCTTAAAGTGATTACGTCACCGTAAATAGTAAAAAAAAACTTCAAAAACTTTAAAAAATCTAAACTGAAAAAAATCCACTTTTTCACAAAAATATAAGTAATTCTGTTCACTTTTTATGGTTAAATTGCTGCATTATACTTCTTATTTTACTATATTGTTTGATGTGAACATACACTCGTGGCTCATACATAGTCCATAGCAAGCAATTAATGTCAGGAACACTAATGTCAAATCGTTGAGAAACAATCTTATCAGGTAAGAATTTGACGATACGTTTAGTCTCGTTAGTTCTTACTTTAATGTAAAAAGTGGCAACAAACATTGTACAAATTTTACCATAGAAAATTCGTGACGTAGTCAAATTTAAGCCTAGGCGCCAGACGTGGCGACTTTTGGTTGCTCGTCGCTGCGACACCTAGCTAACGCGCAATGG
>NW_014577808.1:9128-17711 GCF_000485595.1 Priapulus caudatus
GCCGCGATGACCGCTCCAGTCGCACGCGTGCCATGTCGGCGATGCAGGCCCGCTGCGTTGGCCAAGACGTCGGAGGCGATCGCTGGCGCGTGCGGCGATGGTGCGGCGCTGCGCGGCGAGCCACGCGGGCGAAAGTCGTGTGCGCGGAATTCGGGCGAGCCGACCATCTGCTGCGCTCGAAGAAGTACATGACGCTCCGGGTGGTTGTTTTTTTTTTTTTTTTCTTGAATATTCATTCACCGACTGCGATGAAGCGCTGCGGTGGTAACCTGGCGCGTGAGAGAGGAATACGTTAATAAAGAGAGAGAGAGAGAGAGGAAGGAGAGGAGAGAGAGAGGGAGAGAGTGAGGGGAGAAAGAAAGAGAGAAAGAGCGAGAGAGAGCAAGAGAAAGAAAAAGCGAGAAAGAGAGAAAGCGAGAAAGCGATAGAGAGAGAGGAGAGGAGAGAGCAGAGAGAGAGGAGAGAGAGAAATAGAGAGAGAGATAGAGAGAGAGAGAATACGTTATTAGAGCGAGAGAGAGCGAGAGAGAGAGAGAGAATACGTATTAGGCCGAGAGAGAGCGAGAGAGAGGAAAGAGAGAAGGAGAGAGAGAAGAGCACGAGAAGAGAGAGAGAGAGAGAGAGAGAGAGAGAGAGAGAGGGAGAGAGAGAATACGTTATTAGAGCGAGAGAGAGAGAATACGTTATTAGAGCGAGAGAGAGAGAATACGTTATTAGAGCGAGAGAGAGCGAGAGAGAGAGAAAGAGAGAGAGAGAGAGGGATAGAGAGAGAGAGAGAGAAAGAGAGAATACGTTATTAGAGCGAGAGAGAGCGAGAGAGAGAGAGAGAGAGAGAGAGAGAGAGAGAGAGAGAGAGAGAGAGAGAGAATACGTTAGAGTTAATAAAGCCATCAGTGCAGGCGAGCGAGAAAGATGCATATATACAGACTGAGGGAGGACTCGGAGGTGGATGAAGGAAGGGAGCGAGGAAGAGAGATTGGGGGACTGGGGGGAGGAGAGAGGGGTAAGAGACAGCACGTAAGTTGCTAAGCCATCTGTGCGTCTTAAGGGGAGGGGTATTAGAGACGGAGACAGACCAGACAGATAAATTAGATGGATGAACTCGACGATTGATGGCTGCCATGACGGGGGAAGAGAGGGAGAATAGTGCACGAGTTTGTAGCAGACTTGCATGGAAGCGTTTCGGTTTTCCAGCGCAACAGGCAACAGGTTCAGGATTTGGCGTATACCCACCTGACCTGGCGAATTCTGGGTGCCGATGTGGGCGGTGCATATCGATTTCTCAGTAAATATCACTCACATCACCTGTCACATCGTTATATATTGCCTTCAGCCGCGACCACCGCCGCTGGCCGACTTGGCCGGCGTTCCTGAGCCGCAGCCGCGCGATCGCGCGCGCCGCCGGCTGTGACTCGCGCGTCGACGTCGACCGCGTGCGCAGCTGTTACCCGACCATCGCCGCCGCCGTCGCGCCGCGCCTCGACGCCATCTGCCGCACGCACCGCCACCACGTCGTCAAGACGGTGCGGCTGCACGTCGCCGACCTGCTGCCGCTGCTCAAGAGCGGCGCCGACGTGCGCGTCGTCTACCTCGTGCGCGACCCGCGCGCCATCATCGCGTCGCGACGCGACGTCGGCATCAAGCCGGTCGTCGCGTCGAAGATCCGCGCCATCTGCGACGACATGCAGGCGAACTGGGCGACGGCGCGCGACGCCGGCGTGCCCGCCGACCGCCTGCTCGTGCTGCGCTACGAGGACTTCGTCACGGACATCAAGACGTACAGCCGCGAGCTGCTGCGATTCGCCGGCATCGACTACGACGCCGCCGTCGAACGCTTCATCGACGAGATCGCTCTCGGTGGTCGGCCGCGCGCGGGGGGGCGCGGCGGTTTCTCCACGTACCGCAGCGACTCGGCCGCGCACGCGTACGGCTGGAAGAGCGCGCTGTCGCCCGCCGAGACGCGAGCCATCGAGAAGACGTGCGCGCCCTACCTCGAGTCACTCGGCTTCGCGCCGACGCTCCCGGAGGAGGAGGAGCCACAGGAGAAGCTGAAAGCAAAGCTGCAGGAAAAGCCGAGAGAGAAGCCGCAGGAGAAGCTGAAAGCAAAGCCAGAGGAGAAGCCGCAGGAGAAGCTAAAAGCAAAGCTGCAGGAGAATCTGAAAGCAAAGCCGCAGGAGAAGCTGAAAGGGAAGCCAGAGGAGAAGCCGAAGCAGCAGACGTAGCAGCGAGAGGGAGCCTGTAGCGGCTAGGTGCTAGTGGCACGGCGGGAACATTGGTCGTGAAAAGTCTCCTAGGAAGAACTTATTCTGGCGCGAGAAAGAAACGCCAGTGTCTGTGTGTAAGCGACACATGTGCCTTATAATACGTCCATATGCGTGCCTTCTGTCACAGATCTTTCACGGAAGTGCCTTGCTGCGCACGCGTGTGCTTTAGTACATGGATGCGGTATTATAATGCGCGGTGCTCCGAGCACGGGCGATAACGCCAATAAATTCTAGTTTTAATGTGAAACATTTCTTGTAAATATTTAGGCGGGATCGTGCATCAACCAGCCTGCGATTTGTAATCGGTGATATATCAGAACAGCACGTGGTGGCGAACGATGGATGGACTAGGTTGGCCGCCTCTGCTAGCCTGTACTGGCAGAACAACGCCTAGACACAACACAGTAAGATGACTCAGCAGGGCGTGCAACCTTATGGCCTTGTCACACATTGACGATTTAGCCAGCGTATGCCGGACGTATCAAAAATTTGGTGAATACGCTGGCGTACGTCAAATAAGTTATGGGTAAGCTTTGTATAAGTTAAGAGCACGCTGAAGCACGCTGAGCACGCTGAAGCACGCTGAAAACACGCTGGTAACGTCGTAGTACGACGAGGTCGTCGAAAATTTTGAGCATGCTCAATATTTCCGACGTATGCCAGCGTATGCACATACGTCCCGCATACGCGGCGCATAAGTTGTAGTAAGTTATGAGATCGTTCACACACGTTCACGACACGTTACTTGTAAGTTACTCATAAGCGAAATACGTCGAGAATAATGGATAGCGTACCCAAGACTTATTTCTAACTTATGAGTAACGTGCTTTGAACCTATTGTGTAACTTATCTCCAACGCATATTGACGTATGTAGACGTATTTGACGTGTTCGCGGACGACCACAGAACTTACTGAACGTGTTTCTAACTTACAGCTACCGTATAATATCGTATTGCAGCGGTTTAAGGGAATTGGTATATAAAATGGTATTGCATGTTGATACTGCGACGGTGATTTGATACTGTGATGTCTCAGTGCGGTTATGATTTGAATCGTCGAGCGGCAGCCCTGTTTTATAGGCTACGACACGTGATCGTCGGCGATACGCTGCCGCGCGCTATGCCACAATTAGACTATCGTTGGGCTATAATTGTGAACGCCGGCAACACGCTAACATTCGTTGGTATAAGTTATCTTATAAGTTATCGAAACGTTCTATAATCGTTAAGTATACGTCCAACATCGTTATGAATACCTATGTATAGCGGCCCCATTCGCCCCATTATGGCCCTGTCACACATTGACGATTTAGACAGCGTATGCCGGACGTTATCAAAATTTCTCTAAAACGCTGGCATACGCTGAACTATCGATGTTTTTTCAATTTTGGGCGTATACAATAGCGTATTCAAACGAGCGTATTATACTCTGTGGGTCACCTTATTGTATCTAACAAGCAACATTCGACGTGCGCGAGCTACGCTATGTATACGCTATATATACGCTATATATATATATATATATATATATAGACAATATATATACGCATACTAACTCGACCGGTGTGGTAGCCCCTTCGGCGCTCACTACAAGGAACTTCGCCGTTGCGAGAGCGAAGCGGCTACACTGTGAGAGCTGCGTACACATGCCCATATATATATATATATATATATATATATATATATACAGGCTATACAGCACCGGATTCTCAATCGTGTCTCCACGACGCGCTGATGAACGATGTAACACGTATGACTGTGTATGTTATGTTATGTTATTTTACATGTACTGTTACAGAGGCGAGAAACCACGACGTGCACACTGCCGGTACTGCGTGCTGCGTGAGTGCGTGCGCGTGTATGTGCGTGCGTGCGTGTAGGAGGGAAGGGAAGAAGGAAGGGAGGGTAGGGGGAGGGGAGGGAGGGAGGGGAGGGGAGGGAAGGGAGGAAGAGGGAGGGGAGGGGATGACGTACAGCGCACAGCTGCACAATGTGATATATAGAAGGAGCGCACTGACCTATATATAACTATATATATATATGTGTGTGTATATAAACGTTAATAATCTAATATAACGTTATATATATATAGTTATAAATAGATCGGTGGAGAAGCAATGGCATAGTGTTGGCCACGGCACGCTGAGCTGCCAGGAGTAGCGGCTGCTGGCAGATCAGATATAATCTAATCTGGGGTAATCTAATCTATCTCTATCTCTGGGATAATCTAATCAGGGGTAACCGACCGGCCATTCTTCCGTGGCCTGGCGATCATGTAATGTCTAGACGATCGCCTAACGTAGCGTTTTTTACGTACACATATCTTCTGCTGAGCCTGAATGCGACGCGAATACGCAGACTATCATGGCGGTGATGTTGTAATATGAATAATTACGAATAAACCCGAGCGGAGAAACCGGACGATGTGGATGCTTGCTTGCATGCATGCTTGTTTTTCGACTCACAACAGCGCGCAATCTATATGCAGACAATAAAAAACGACGCATGCGGCAGGAGCATGAGCGCCAGGGCCACGCAGCACCCGTGCATCAACGTCTAACGATACGACCTACTCAACGCCCTACTCTACGCCTGAATAGAAATCCTCCCCCCCCCACTCCTCCACTGCCTCCTCCGAATCACCTCGTGAAATTCTACAGTCAGAAACCACCAGAGGGGAACGGTAGAGGCGTATTCAGACAGAGGCTGCAATGATTTTGATCTATATATTTTTCGCGTTACACTAGTTACACGCGACCACACTGTTGATTTTTTCATTGGACGGGTTTCATATACGCTTAGAATTTAGATCGCGTAGGTGTAGTATACATACACTTTCGCATCGGCAAATCGGGTGAGGGGTGGGGGGCTGGGTGGGTGAACTCTCCGCGGCTAGATCATCGTCGACGTGTTTACAGACGGGTTGTGTTTTTTTATACGTCTCAAACGAAGCAGACTGGACACGGAATTTCAAGTTATCAAACACTATATAGATATGTTGTTCCGGCTTCGCTCGTTGCGTGTTCACTCGTGTGGCTGGATAGGAATGCAGATTCGGAGTTAGCTCTAGAACTATATAGCCCTTCCTTCGCTCTGCCACAGGCAGAGTGCACTGGCCTGTAGCAGAGCGAAGGGCTATACAGTTCTAGAGCTAATTCGGAGCCTAATTTTCAGCGTAACAACGGGTTGTGAATTGCCCGTTCTGCACGAGTTTCGCACAAAAACCGTCTTTACAAAACGCACCAAGGAAGAATATTTGAGTTAACAAAACACCGTGTTGAGCATTGTACCGTAAATTCGGGGGGGGGGGTATTGTAAATTCTCAGAGTATCTCCGGCTGATTTTCTGGATTTTTTTTTTATCTCAATACGGTAGCCAATGGGAAATGATTTCCAGCTGTACTACCCCATACCAGTTTATGAATATTATATATATTATTATGAATACCTACGAATGGCATCGATTCGCGCTAATCGCAACATGCAACGATCGACGATAATGCAAATATACGATACTTACTCATCGATACTTAGATGATGTCGACGTACTTATAGATATACAATACGTATACACGACGATACGTATATATACGAAGATGCAAATATACGACGATATGCAAACATCGACGATAATGCAAGCGATCGAGCTCTAATAACCAGCACGCGATTCACGGCCTATACTTGCTCTTACATTCAATGAGAAACTGATAATAGACGCGCTCTCAGGGGGCATGCCGTATGCGATGTAGCGGGGTGGGTGGGGCTCTGTGGGCACTGCTTCGCCACGGGCGGACGCGAGTGGTAATAGTGCGAAGAGGGGTGGAACAGTGAGCCGATGTGACTAGGCGAGGGGGCGAGATGTGAAGAGGGAAGATTTAGACAATAGGGAAGGCAAAAGAGCCACTACGTAACCCTGTGTAGCTCTATTGGCTGTAGTGTCGCCGTAACAGGCTACTGAGAAATAAGACAGAGCCGTTGTATTACTACACGAGTAGGTCTCAGGGAGAGATAGTTGAATATTAGAAATAACAAGTTGTGGATATAGAAATCAGTTAACCCTAAACCCTAACCGCTAACGCCTAACTACCCTACTCCCTAATTCTAAAAAGTAAAACAAACCATTATCCAAAAATAAATAAAGACCAATAAATCGACAAAAAAAGATCAACAATTCAGCCACCCAATCAAAAGCCGTTTCTTGTTAGCATTTATGCGCCCTCTTCTAGCGGAAAGGTCAAAGTAAAATCTCTCGCCCTGTGCAGAAATTTTTTACACACGACGTCTTCTTACCATCACATCTGTTCTTACCGAAGCATCAGCTCACCAGTCAACCGTGTAACACCCCAAAACCCTTTCCTACAATTATACTGACGCAGCTGATCCGCGAATGCAGGAATGGCTGATGGCGAGAACGCGTTATGCTCCACTTGTAGTGCGGATATCGACCGCCTAGTAAATTGGCGCCAGGCACCTCCACGCGCTTGATTCGTTTCGAAGAAAGCGGTAACCTAGAATTCGGTAAATTACGAATTTTCCTCAATCGTAACACTACGATTCGCGTGCGCGCCGATAGACCGTTCCACCGCACCGTGCTGTGGGCCCGCGGCCACCTGTGTGCTTACAAAGTGCTGGCTGCTGTGTAGCTGTGTGTGTGTGTGCGTGGTGTGTGTGTCTTGTGTGTGTGTGCGCGCGCGACGCGTGTGCTCGCCGTGTGTGTGTGCTGTGTCGTGTTGTGCTTGGATTGTGTCGCCAATGTGTGTGCGTACGTGTGTCGTGTTGTGCGTGTGTGTTGCGTGTGTGTGCTGTGTGTGTGTGCGCGCAGCGCGGTGTGGCGCTCTGCGTGTGTGTGTGTGTTGTGTGTGTTGTGTGTTGACTCGTGATGCTAACCGTGTTGTGTGTGGTTGGCGTGTGTGTGTGCGCAGCGCGCGCCAATTGTGCATACCGCTCGCGTGCGCGAGTGAGTCTGCCCGCGTGGTGCGTGTTGCGTGTATGTGCGTGGCTGTGCGGCTAGCTGATGGTTATCGATGAGGACACTGAAGGCTACCATGACCTGCGCCCACCTACTCGAACGTATCGATTTCCACGAGTGTGCGTGGCAGTGACGCCTGGCACTGCGTGCGCGATGGAGAGGTTGAGGGATGCGGGTGCAGGCAGCAGGAGAGTGGAGGGATGCGTTGAATGTGTCCAGGCAGCAGTGTGGGGTCAGTAGGTGGACGGGATGCGGTGAAGGCAGCAGTGCTGGGGTAGAGTGGAATGGGATGCGGTGCAGGCAGGGCAGGTGGGGTAAGAGTGGAGAATGCGGTGAAGCAGGCAGCTAGTGTGGGGTGTATGACGCGTTGAGGGATCGGCGGTGATGGCAGTAATGTGGGGTACGAGGTGGTGAGGGATACGTGACAGGCAGGGCAAGTAGTCGGTGGCGGTAGACGGTTGAGGGATGCGGTCGATGCAGTAGTGTGTGGGTAGAGGTGGAGGCGAATTCGATGAAGCAGTAGTGTGGGTAGAGGTGGAGGGATGCGGTGAAGGCAGTAGTTGTGGTAAGAGCGTGGAGTGGATGCGGTGCACGTGCATTAGTGGTTGGGGTAAGAGACGCGTGGAGGGCATGTCGTGACGGCAGTAGTGTGGGGCTAGAGATGGAGCGGAGACCTGCGTGAAAGGCAGTAGTGTGCCGGGTAGAATGGATTGGAGCGGAATCGGAGTGACTGGCGCAGAGTGTGGGGTAGCAGGTGGATCGCGGCGATGCGGCTGAATGGGCCAGGCAGTAGTTGTGGGTAGAGGTTCGGGAGCGGAGCGGGTCAGCTTGCAGCACGTCGTGGGGTTAGAAAGATGGAGGGATGCGGTGATGCCAGTAGTGTGGGGTAGAGGTGGAGGGATGCGGTGCAGGCAGTAGTGTGGGGTAGAGGTGGAGGAGCCGCGTGGACAGGCCAATCTAGTGTGGGGTCTAGAAGGTGGAGGGATGCGGTGCACCGCACGCAGTGTGGGTAGAGTGGAGGGATGCGGTCGAAGCCAGTCAGTGTGGCATAGTGACCCGCAGCGTGGAGTGAGTGCGTGCTACGGCAGGAGTCGTGGGTAGAGGGGAGGATGCGGTTGCAGGCAGCAGTGTGGGTAGCAGGTGGAGGATGCGGTGAAGGCAGCAGTGTGGGCTGAGAGGTGAGGGATCGGTTGCCCAAGGCGCAGTAGTGTGGGGTAGAGGTGAGGGATGCGGTAAAGCAGCAGTGTGAGGCTAGGGTGAGGGATGCGTGAACGCGGCAGGCAGCCAGTGTGGGGTAGAGGTGGACGGATGGCGGTGATGGCAGTAATTGTGGTGCTAAGAGAGTGCGAAG
>NW_014577808.1:17736-28763 GCF_000485595.1 Priapulus caudatus
GCTAGAGAGGCATTGGACTGGGCGTGAGGGCAGCATGTTGGGTAGAGAGCATTGGCTGGGGTGAGGACAGCATGGTGGGTAGAGAGGCATTGGCTGGGGTTGAGGGCAGGCCATGGGTTGGGGTTAGAACGGTAGCATGGTGGGGTAGAGAGCATTGGGCTGGGGTGAGGCCAGCATTGGTTGGGGTGAAGCGGTAGCATGGTGGTAGAGAGGGGCAATTGGCTTGCGGGTGAGGGCAGCTATGGTTGGGCTAGAGCCAGCGCATTGGCCTGGGGTGAGGGCAGCATGTTGGGGTGGTAGAGCGGTTAGCATGGTGGGCCGTAGAGAGGCATTGGCTGGGGGTGAGGGGCAGCATGGTTGGGTTAGAGCAGCATTGGCTGGGTGAGGGCCAGCATGGTGGGGTTAGAGAGGCATTGGCTGGGGTGAGGGCAGCATGGTGGTAGAGAGCGCATTGCGCTGGGGTGTAACAGCATTTGGTTGGGGTAGAACGGTAGCATGGTGGGGCTTTAGAGAGCATTGCGGCTGGGTGAGGCCAGCATGGTTGGGGTAGAAAGCGGTAGCATGGTGTGGGTAGAGAGCGCATTGGGGCTGGGCGGTCGAGGCCAGCATGGTTGGGGTAGAAGCGGTAGATGGTGGGATAGAAGGTCATTGGCTGGGGTTGAGGGCAGCTATGGGTTGGGGTATGAAGCGGCTAGCATGGTGGGGTTAGAGAGGCATTGGCTCGGGGTGAGGCGCAGCATGTTGGTAGAAGGGCATTGGTGGGTGAGGGCAGGCATGGTGGGCGTAGAAGCGGTTAGCATGGCGGTAAGAGAGCATTGGCTGGTGGTGAGGGCAGCATGGTTGGGTAAGAGACGATTGGCTGGGGTGAGGGCAGCATGGGGGGTAGAGAGGATTGCTAGGGTGAGGACAGCAGGGTGGTAGAGAGGGCATTGGTGCGGGTGAGCAGCATGGTGGGAATGGGGGTAGAGAGCATTGCGCTTGGGTTGAGTGCGCAGCATGGTTGGGTAGAGAGGCATTGGCTGGGGTGAGGGCGCATGGTTGGTAAGACGGCATGGCTGGGGTGAGGGCAGCATGGTGGGGTAGAGAGGCATTGGCTGGGGTGAGGGCAGCATGGTTGGGTAGAGAGGCATTGGCTGGGGTGAGGGCAGCATGGTGGGGTAGAGAGGCATTGGGGCTGGGGTGAGGGGAGCATGGTTGGCGTAGAAGAGGCATTGGCTGGGTGAGGGCAGCATGTGGGTAGAGAGGCAGTGGCTGGGGTGAGGCACAGCATGGTTGGGGTTAGAGAGGCATTGGCTGGGGTGAGGCAGCATGGTTGGGTAGAGAGGCATTGGCTGGGCGTGAGGACAGCATGTTGGGTAGAGAGGCATTGGCTGGGGTGAGGGACAGCATGTTGGGCTAGAGAGTCATCTGGCTGGGGTGAGGACAGCATGTTGGTAGAGAGGCATTGGCTGGCGGTGAGGACAGCATGGTTGGGTAGAGAGGCATTGCTGGGTGAGGGCAGCCATGGTTGGGTTAGAGAGGCATTGGCTGGGGTGAGGGCAGCAATGGTGGGGTAGAAGCGGTAGCATGGTGGGTAGAGAGGCATTGGCTGGCGGTGGAGGGCAGCATGATTGGGATAGAGAGCGCATTGGCTGTGGGTGAGGGCAGCATGGTGGGGTTGAGAGGATTAGGCTGGGGTGAGGACCAGCATGGGGGCGTAGAGAGATGTGCTGGGGTGAGCGGCCACAGCATGTGGGCGTTAGAAAGCGGTAGCATGGTGGGGGTGTGTAGAGAGGCAATTGGCTGGGTGGTGAGGGAGCATGATTGGGTTAGAGAGGCATTGCTGGGGTGAGGCAGCATGGTGGGGCTAGAGAGCATTGGCTGGCGCGGTGAGGCAGCATGGTGGGTAGAGAGGCATTAGGCTGGGGTGAGGCAGCATGGTTGGGCTTAGAGAGGCATTGGGCTGGGGCGGTGAGGGCAGCCATGGTGGGGTAGAGAGGCATTGGCTGCGGGTGAGGGCAGCAATGGTCGGGCGTTAGAGAGGCATTGGCTGGGTGAGGGCGCATGGTTGGGGTAGAGATGGCATTGGCTGGGGTGAGGACAAGCAATTGGTTGGGTTAGAGAGCGCATGGGCTGGGGTGAGGCCAGCATGGTTGGGGTAAGAGCGCATTGGCTTGGGGTCGAAGGGCAGCATGCGTGGGTAGGCAGGCATTGAGCTGGGTGAGGGCGCATGGTGGGCGTTTAGAGAGCATTGGCTGGGGTGAGGGCAGCATGCGTGGGGGGTAGAGAGGACATTGGCTGGGGTGAGGGCCCAGCATGGTGGGGTAGAGAGGCATTTGCTGGGAGTTGAGGGCCAGCATGGTGGCGGTTATGGAAGAGGCATTGGCTGGGGTGAGGCCAGCATGGTGGGGTAGAGAGCGCCATTGGCTGGGGTGAGGGCAGCAGTGCGTTGGGGTAGAGAGGCATTGGCTGGGGATGAGGGCGCAGCTGGTGGGGTAGAGAGGGCATTGGCCGGTCCTGGGGTGAGGACAGCATGGTTGGGTAGAAGCGGTAGCATGTGGGGTAGAGAGGCATTGGCTGGGTGAGGCCGCAGCATGGTGGGGTAGAGAGGCCATTGGCTGGGGTGAGGCCAGCAGGGGCTGGGTAGAGGGCCATTGGCTGCGGGTGAGGGCAGCATTGGTGGGCGTAGGAGACGGCATGGGCTGGGGTGAGGGCAGCATATCCACCAATGGTCTATATTAACGATCCCACTGTCTCTGCGGTGCGCACACATAACTATACTATCGTGAGAGCGAAGTGGAAACAAAATTTGTTTTGATAATTGTTTATGGGAGCACGTATGGCGACGCATCGTACTGAAAACTGATATATAATCATATATCAGGAGTGTATCAATAGGCAGTGAGAAGATTAAAAACGGCAAAAATTCAACATTTTAGTGCTAGTCTACTATGATGTATTGTGTTTACCTCCGATAAACTTGAGCTCAAGTCTTGCCTTAATCATTAAAACTTTATCCGTTCTATCGTATGCGCTCTCACAAAAATGACAAATCGGGAGATATCGGTCCAAACGTACAATGGGTGGTTTTGAAAAGTTATATCGCAACATCAACAACTGCTGAACCGAAACATAAGGGCAATGCCTTTGAAAGCCCTCTATCGCTTAGCCCAATGCAAACATAGCAAAACAACTAGCGAGCGTTTGCAGGGATTCAGAAAGTTAAACACGTCTTGTTGTTATTATAAGGCCAATGTCGAATGACAGTACATTACCATGTTATGCAACATATTGCGTTAAGAAAAAATAAAATGGATAAAAATACTAACATGGGAAATTTTTATTTCTAATGTAAATGGTATCAATAACACCAAGGTTCGTGTTTAACTTTCCAAAATCGCCTAGCAAACCTCGCTAGATTGTTTGTATGTTTGATTGCTAAAGCGATAGAGGGTATCAAAAGCCATTTGCCCTTAATGTTTCGGTCACAGTTAGTTGATGTTGCCATATAACTTCCAAAAACCACAGTGTAACCGATCGGTGCTTTGGGACCGATATCTCCCGATTTGTCATTTTTTTCCCTAGTTGAGACCAACGATTAGAACGGATAACAGTTTAATGCATTTAAGGCAAGACTTGAGACTCAAGTTTACGAGGCTAAACACAATAATCATAGGTAGACAAGGGCGGCTACCAAATGATTTGAATTTTGCCGGCTTTGTCCCATTGTCTAACTTCCTATTGATACACTCTGTATATATATAATATATATATTATGGAATAGAGCGTTTATGATTGCGGGTATGCTAATTATATAATTTTCGGGTGCCCTGCTGGCGTTACTGCCTCTACAGTACCTACTGAAGAGATTCAAGAGTTTATCACTGACGGTATATGTACTGCGCTGGATAGAGTCTATGTCCCCCAGGGCTACTGCCGAACGTACCCTGGCCGTAGCCGTCCGAGTAATACCGGAACGTACCCTGGTAACTATCTAGCGATATGTTAGAGTTAGTGTTAGGCCGTTAGGTGTTAGGGTTAGAGTTAGGGTTTAGAGTTAGGCGGTTATGCTGTTAGGGTTAGGGAGTAGGCGTAGGCGACTCTCTATAGATGCGTTAGTGAGTACGGCCAAGGTATCGGTTCCTGCATATTAGATAGTAGTATTTAGTAACAGGCGTACGTTCCCGGCAAGTACCCTGGGGACAATAGGACCCTATCAGCGCTACTATCATGTCACTGACCGTCGTTATGCGCACGCCTATATACATTGCCGCGTCTACCTCAGGCTACCGAGGCACCTGCGCAACTGTACGCGAGCTATAGTACTAGTAACTAGAGCTACCGTGCACCATACACGCACCAGCGGTGGAATCGCAATACTATGGCTGCAGGCGTCTATGTCTCCTGGCGCTACTTGTCCGGAACGTACCCTGTACTTATCTAATATGCCGGGACCCCTTTACCTCGCCTACTCCACTAACGGTTCTAGGATCGCGTACGCCTACTCTCACACCGACCGAACCCTAACCCCTACCCTAACCTTAAACCCTGAACCCTTAATTCCTAACCCTAACCATATTAAATAGTTACCAGGGTGCCGTGCCAGTCTATACCGGACCGTACCAGGGTGCAGTTCCGGCAAGTACCCAGGGAGACATAGACCCTATGAGCAATACGATGTTACGAGCACGATTATCTAATTGCAAAACTTGAATTTCCCGTCGTGGCGGGGCGGGGTGGGGTGTGGCGAGGCGTGGCTCACTAACGCGCGCATAGCTCCATGGCGAGCATGAGTGATGCCATTACACCACGAACAGAGAAGGGTGGGATCACCATAGTGAACGAGGGAAGCCAGTGCCCCCCCAACTCCATCATATTTGGCACGCCCCTTGAACAGCGCGGCACTGCAGGGCGTGGCATGACGGGGCGGGGCGCGGAGAGCCGCTCACAAAGGAAAAAAAACATTTTTTTCACGGGAGTTCTTTTTCAAGTCTGTGGAAAAAATAGCTCTCATCAAAAATTTAACGGGAGCTATTTTGAGCCTCACGGGAGTGATTTCGGAGGTTTGAAGAGCGAATCGCTCATCGAACCCATTTTTTACCCTGCCGTTCATTAACACGCGCATAGCTCCATGGCGAGCATGAGGGATGTCATCACACCACGAACAGAGAAGGGTGGGATCACCATAGTGAACGAGGGAAGCCAGTGCCCCCCCCCCCCAACTCCACCATATTCGGCACGCCTCATACGTCAAGCGTGGGGGTGCGGCGTGGGGCGGGGCGGGGCGCGGCGCGCCTCTCACTCACTCACCTGCGCATAGCTCCATGACGAGCATGACGGGCTGGCGCTGCGTGCAGATCCCGATGAAGCGCACGATGTTCGGATGGTCGTACTGCTTGAGGATGCGGCCCTCCTTGAGGAACGTCTTCTTCTGGTCGTCCGGCAGCGTCGCCTTGCACGTCTTCACCGCCACTTGGCGCCCGTTCGTCTTCAGCATCGCGCAGTAGACGTCGCCAAAGTTACCCTACAGCAGCGCCGAGAGCGAGAGCGGTTACCATCGCACGCAGTCACCTCCACGAGCAGGGTAGTAACGACTTCTCTCGATTGCATTGCGCAATGCACTTCGTTATTCTCAATTGCATTAGGGTTTGTTATGATTGTTCGATGAAAGATGGCGCGCATCTTGGTATCGTAGTTACGGGCATTGAGGTTTGTTGCGATGGTTCGATAAAAGACGGTGCCCATCTCGGTATTATTGTCAAATGAATTCAGGTTTATTAAGATGGTTCGATAAAATGACGGTGGAAATCCCGGCGTTATAGTCAATTTCATTGACGTTTATTATGATAGGTCAATATTAACCTAATTTTAACTTAATAATTAATATTAACCAATATTAAGCAATATGACTGCACCCCCCCCCCTTATTTTCATACTCATAGGGATTGTTATCACCTTTAAATGAATCTACAAAATAAATTGTTAAAGCTAAAAGGAATTTACATATTTTTATCAGCTTTTCAAGATTGCTAATTTATGGAAGGTGTGATGCTTCTGAGTGATTACCTTTCCGATTTTCTCCTTTAGTTCTACGTCGTCGTTGTTCAGCTGCCACTTCTCACGCTGAATCGGCGATCGCAGTATGGCGCTCGACTGCTTAGTGACCGGTTGACTGCTTGCCACGTGCCATTGAATGAGCTCCTGGATTGAAGGGAACGACGCCCCCTCACAGCGGTAGTGCCCCTGTTTAGAAAAAGCAATAGAAAATGTTCAAAAGATTTCTTATTTAAAAACGAGCCAGGATTTACAGGAAGGTTCAGAGTGTGGATGAAATATTTGATTTAGCAGCATTGTATCAAGAGCGTATAAAGAAGGTGGTTAATTACGCTCTTGATTGTATCTATAACAAGAGCAATCGGAGATAGCAAACCTCTGCCACAGCGTAACAGTCCCTCCATCTTGTTGGTATGTACACCCAATATAGAGTTTAATGGAATTTTCAGTTTTTATTTTGTTTTTAGGAAGTGTTGGATTCATTTTGAGTTTCTGGTAGTATGGGTTTTGCTTGCTGGAAGCTTTAGTTTACTTTTTGGCAGTCAGATTCAGTTTCATGCACCGTCCAGTCTTCCCCACACAAAAAATCCTGGATCCAGATCTGGACCACCAAAATCTAATCGATTGGTTCTTGGCCCAAGCCCAACCCGTCCAAAAAAGTTCAATCAACTCCTACACTTTGCGCACGTGTCGCTTGAACTGGTTTCTTGATATGGATTCCATGCATATGATATTATATGCTACATAACACGTATATTTTTATCTGAAAGTACATCTTGCTGTTACTGCCGCCTATGCAAGTGTGGTAGCACAGTCGATTTAGTGTTTTACCCACAAGTGACCTTCCAAACAGGAACTGTACAGGTACACCTGTAGTCATTCTGTCATTCATACCTTAAGCTGTGTAGTAGTGTAATCTAAAGGTTGTGTTAGTACTACTATTACAAGAGGTGATGTATTTCTGGTTCTGTGCATTACGGTGTAAGCATCGAATGGAAACTTCTCTTCCATATCGACTAGTTATGGGATGCGATCTTGTTAATCTGTTCGTATAAAAGCGTATCCGTGAATGGGCGTGCGTAGGTCTGTATATACGTAAAGGTCTGATTTCATCCCCGTTTACTTTGATGCGAGGCAGCTAGTACGCGGCAGTGCGCTTTCGCCTGCTTTTGTTGCAGGTATAATACGTGTCTCTGTGGAGGCAGCTGTCGCTATGTCGCATCTGTCTGGCTTCATGCTTGAATGCCAGAGATTGTGATGATGTGCTGATGTGTGTTTGTACTTTACGAGTAGCTAATCAGCTATAGCGACGATCGACCAGAAGCCCTATACAAACGTTTATTAATGTTACACGACATCGTGATTGTGAAGTATCGTGTGGTAGAAAATCTGCCTATACAAGCACACACGCACGCACGCACGCACACACGCACACAAGCACACACGCACACACGCACACAAGCACGCACGCACGCACGCACTAATGCACGGACACAAACACAATATGTAATCGCCTAAGTGGTAACCATATACGCGTGTTTAGGCCTAGTAAAAAATTAAGGATAGGTTCTTTGTAGAACGTTGTAAAATGGAAAAGGTTCATGAAAAACGAGCTACGTCGCTCTTTTTATGAGTGGTATTACGTGTGATTGAGTACTTACCTAGCTGGAATTTATTTGCTTTAATAGCCAAAGAGCGGGGAGCACTAGAGAAGGGAGTTGTGGTTCTAATTGTCCTCGTTTTACTTGCTAGATGCTGCTAGAACCTTGCTAGAACCTGCTTTTTTGCTAGATTTATTCATTTTAATTATTATTTATTTATTATTCATTGGCAAGGTTATTCATTTTAATAGGCAAGGAGTGAGAGAGCAAGAAGGAAATCTTTTATTGTCCATTTTTATGCGATAGATTTCGCTTGGCTTACCGAACTTGTCCATTTGTTTTCAAATGCAGAGTGAGCCCGGGGAACATAATCTGCTTGTCCCCTTTTCATTACTTTTTCTTTACTTTACACTGTTTATGCTGCAGTGTTTGTGCTGCAGTGTTTGTGCTGCAGTGTTTGTGCTGCAGTGTTTATGCTGCAGTGTTTCTGAACAACTAGATTTATCCTTAGTGCATGAGACGCAGTTTGGAAGGTTGGACGTGCAGGTGCGTTTGGCGTAGTTTTCTTCGATTATAAACAGAGCGAGTTGTGCAGTTACAACAAGAGCAGTCACAGATAGCAAGCCTCCGCCACAGCTTAACAGTCCCCATCTTGCTAGTACAAAAAAATCCTGGATCCAGATCTGGAGCCGGATCACCACCAAAATCTAATCGATTGGTTCTTGGCCCAAGACCAACCCGTTCAAAAAATTTCATCAAAATCCGCCCGTAACTTTTTGAGATATCCTGTTGACAGACAAACAAACCAACAAACAAACTAACAGGGGCGAAAACATAACCTCCTTGGCAGAGGTAATGATTCTACTGCATGCACAGCCTGACTCACACGTGGCTGTCAAACACAGAACTATAAAGGTTTTCAAATCCGGATTGCGGAAAGTCGTCACAGACAAGCGAGAAAGCACATCTTGCCTTCTGGAACTGGAAGCCAGGTGAGCGAAGCTTACCCAAGAAGGCCCTGAGAGCTTGACCATCCTGACAAGTGAGTTCAATAACCTTTTCGACCTCTACGACCTTCACTACAGCATCTATGACCTCTACACCCATCACTACAGCATCTATGACCTCTACACCCATCACTACAGCATCTATGACCTCTACACCCATCACTACAGCATCTATGATCTAACACATCACTAAGTTTCTGACTCTACACCATCACTCTAAGTATATATACCTCGCTACACTAACCATCACTAATGTATCTATGACCTCTAATCCATCATACAGCATATATGACTCTACACCGTTTCCCCCAACCCTAAGCATTATGCCTCTAACACCCATCACTTACAGATCTATGACGTCTTAACCAATCACTAAGCATCTATGACTCTACACCGCCATCACTACAGCTGATATGTGTAACACCCGTCACTAGCATCTATGACTCTACACCATCACTAACGCATACTATGACCTCTACACCTATACAGCATCTATGACCTCTACGACCTTCACTACAGACGTCAACGACATTCACCGGGATCGCTACACGCGCTTCCCTACGTCTCACCTCGGGCATCTTCTGCAGGATGAAGTGCTTCACGCATTCCCAGAAGACGGACAGCACATACTCGGGTTGGCCGTGGTGCACGGTCTCGCGCACGAGGAAGTCTCCCTCCCGGAAGAGCAGCTCGGTGACCTCGTTGCGTGGCAGCACGCCGTGGAACCATTCCTCATCCCACAGCACGCGCGACGACGTCTGCGTCTGCAGCAGCACTGGCGGCAGCTGAAACAAACAAGAGGCGCAACCTGTGTCAGGGTGCGAAATTAATTTAATAAATAAATTAATTGATTTTAATAAACTATTCGGGCGCGAGTCCGGAGTCAAATACTCCATGATTTTCTGTCGGACTCCCTGATTTGACATGTGCAGGAGTCCGTGTGACTCCCTGAAAATTCTGCTATACGAACTAGTTTGTTCCAGAGCACGGCCTCGCGGAATTGCCGTATTTTTTCAGCAAATGTCCAAAGACAATTTGGCAGACGTGCAACCGCATGAATCATCAAAATAAGCACACGCGTTATTGTTAATATCTTTAGTTTTGAACTTCAGACTGCGGACTCCCTCATTTTGCTGTGGACTCCCTCTTTTTGAGGGTAGGAGCCGGTCCGTTGGACTCGATTGTTCAAAAGTTAATTTCTACCCCTGCGCTGTATGCATCGTCGCGACTCGGACGTCGGGTTGTTGCAAATAGACTTATTCGCCGAGGGTTGATCGATAGACAGCTGTAGCCGGTATAGCAATAGGACTATGAAACTGAATATATTATATAATAATTATTATATTTATGATTAAATTACTAATCTGAATATTAGGCTATGTGTGGATAGAGTGTGGCAACGGTGTCAAGAAGAGAACCTGCACGCGGCAGCACCTGCCAGTGAAAACTGTGAATCTCTTCATACCTGCCCAGTGGGTGTAACAATATTCCCTCGTGATTCCGGGAACCTATATATAGCGCTCATGCACAGTGTTGACTCTGGCTAAGTTTAGAGGATCCGACATGGGAGGCCCGTCGGGTGAGGGCAAACAAACAATATTTTTATTATGGCCTAGTTATCTTACTCCGGCAGATAAGTCAGTTAGGATCAAGGACGGTTTGCCCTTGTGGGGTTCGTGACGGAGATTGTTGGTCCTAAAATGGAACCGACCTTCACACGACCATACAAACAACATTGCCGTGCGTGTGGTAGCGCATGCAAAGCACTGCACATGACCGTTCCAAGCAAACAGGTAGGGAGTAGCACAAGTCGTCTGTGCGATGCAGAATTATCGTGAACAGCAAACAAAACTGGGCGAGTAGAATCACGCGGGCGTAAATATTACATTAAGATTAGTACGAACAATCGATGAATATTTTGTCGACGACCTCCCCAGCACTGCCGTACAGCAGAGCTTTGTTGTCAGCGGCCGAGATCTAATTTCGAGATCGTCGCTGTTTGGCGTCAAGCTAGCCTCGTGCCTTCAGGGGTCGCGTCGCCCATCTAGCGCGCACTCACCGGTGTGAACTCCCCCGAGCTGCTGCTATAGTCTGACGCACGCGGCCGGCGCGTTCCGTGTCGCCCATCTATGCGCAGGTCACGTCGCCTGTCTAGCGCACACTCCACTGGGGTTAGTGTTAGTTCCAGTAACTGATCGGCGATTGACTCTAGCTAACAAGAGCCGCAGAGCGTCTGGGCTCATCTGAGGTCTGTTGCTACGGTTATAAACGTAACATTCAGTCGTGCGTAGTGACACCTTTGTTAGGCGCAGATATGCAGATACGCAGTTGCATATACACCATTTCAGCAACCTTCTGCATTCTGCATACCTCCCAAATCCCATTG
>NW_014577808.1:28782-34937 GCF_000485595.1 Priapulus caudatus
CATCTGAGGTCTGTTGCTACGGTTATAAACGTAACATTAAGTCGTGCGTAGTGACACCTTTGTTAGGCGCAGATATGCAGATACGCAGTTGCATATACATCATTTCAGCAACCTTCTGCATTCTGCATACCTCCCAAATCCCATTGGTTGATACAAATCGCGTGCCTGAAACTCCTGTTTTACAGGAGTTTTATGTTCCTGTATGGTGCATTGTGACCCTAACCCAAAATTATTTATAAAAAAAAAATTAATTGTAAATAAATCATGTAAATATTTGCGTTAATTGGGGAAAAATTGTTAAATGGATAAAAATAGAAAAATACAGAAAACAGGTAAATAATAAAAAATCAGATGGGATTCGATCCAACGACCTTTCAGCCCTGACACCCGTGCTGTACGCGTTCGGCTATCCAACCTTATTGGGTTTCTAGATTATGGATGTGCCATGAATATGACAACACTGTGACGTCATTGAGGCAGTTCAGCAATCCATGTTTAACCCTCCTCTTGAGGGGGAGTTATCAGACACTTACTCTTCTCACGTCATATCAGTGGAAAGCACATTTCATGGTCCTTTCAATAAAGTGATAAAAATGGTAGGTCAGTGCTAAAACAAAAAAGTTTTTTACTCTGTCCATTTAGGCCATGTCCTCAGAAAATCTCTGATATCTGACCTTTCCCCCACTGCCCTTTAACCTGTGACCTCCAATTTCGCACTGGTGATGGGTTTCCTGCCCATCACACTATACACCGAATATTAAGAGCATAGGTCGAGCCATTAAGATTTGTGCCGCAATTCCGTATTTCCTCCTATACCTTGAGTTAAGGGGAAATATTCCCCCTCCGTTTACACATCTTGACCTTTGACCCTTGACCCCCAAAGTTGTCATCCTGAGTCCTTTTCACGATCCCAATAAAAATAAATCCAAATAAATAAAATGCAATTAAATCCAAGTAATTAAATCCAAATAATTAAATCCAAGTTATTACCAAGTAATGGCAATTATTAGCTAGATTCGATCGCCGATCGGTTACTGGAACTAACACGAACCACTCAACCACCCACCGGAGAAAACTCGCCCGAGCTGCCGCTGTAGTCGGACGTCGACGAACTGTTGAGGAAGTCGCGGCTCGGCACGTCGGGCGGCGTCGACGGCGAGCGCTTGTGCAGACGCGTCTTCATCAGCGTGCTCACGAAGCTGTTCTTGTTGTCCTGGCGGCGCGTCGCCGGCAGCAGCCCCGAGTCGTCCTGCACATCAAAGACACCGTATTGGTGCTCCTGCTGCGACGACGCCCGCTGCTGAGGGGGGAGAGATAGACGCGACGAGCGACGTATGTAAGCATGCACGCACACACGGTTAGTGAAGCAAGCACAGACGATGAGTAAGAGATGGGCATGCATGCATACGCAGCGGTGTGTGTGTGCGTGCGCATGTGCGTGTGCGTGTGCGTGTGTGTGTGAGTGGTGGGGAGGCATGGTGGAATCGGGTGGGACTGGAGTTGGGAGATTATATCGATATCGGACCGAATCGTTTCCATTGGGATATGATTTCGTACACAATTTTATGAGTCCCGCGGAACCGATGTGTGGAGGTTTGTCAACTTTTTGAAATTGAGTTACATTAAAACACCGTTATTACATTAGTGGAGGTGAGCTTTCGATACGTTCATTATTTACAGGGACGATCGAATTACAGCAATAGCAGTAAACTTTTCATGACTCAAGTTGCGTTATTCATTAATTGAAAATACTACAATCTCAACCACTTGAGTTGAAATTGGTATTACTGGTTCGATAAATTGGAAATTAGACTGGATAAAAAAAGTTTAGCTAAAATTTGTAAAACAAGCCCATAATCATTAATGCCATCCTACTACGTTCATCAGCACTACAGTGCAAGCAGTTTCGTGTTTTAACTATAACCTCCATAAACATGATCGATGATTGGACAGAGGTGACACGGAGAACTATGGGAGGAATTAGAAATGCATAAGGAATATACACTAGCTACTAACTACTAATAATAATACAGCCTGACACAAAGTACGAAGTACGGAACCAGCGAGGCCGTGAATCTCGTGTGAACGCAGCTACTGATGCAGAATATTAGTAAGATGTTAAGCTGATGAGAGTAACAGCACACTTGTTATATGTTGTTATACAGTGTTATATGTGTTATATTATGTTATTAGATGTTAAACAAAACGTCAAGTCGACAGATATGCATTGCAAACACATGGCATTCAATGACAGACAAGCAGGTCTCTGTTTCACGCCTTCCTGGATCACACTTACCCCTAACCCTGGCCAAAACGGTGTCTTCCCTGTTAACTACTGTCCTTCCCTGTCACAAATACCCCTTCCCTGGTCAAATATGCACCTTCCCTGTCACAAATACCCCTTCCTTGGTCAAATATGCCTCTTCCCTGTCACAAATACCCCTTCCCTGGTCAAATATGCCTGTTCCCTGTCACAAATACCCCTTCCCTGGTCAAATATCCACCTTTCCTGGTCAAAACTGCCCCTACCACTTCACCAGTCAAAACTGTGCATTGCCCTGTCAAAACTACCCTTCCCTGTCACAAATGCCCCTCCTCTGTCACTACTGCAGCTTTTAAGTAAAAATTCTAAACAACAACAAAAATTAACCTTTTAACTCGCGCCTCTGCTGCGCCAATGTTGATGGTGGCCAATATAGAGTAGAAGTAAAAGTACTACCCTTCTTTGGTCAAAACTACCCCATTCCCCAGTGAAAACTTGCCATTCCCGCATCGCTCTTCCGATAACCAGAATCATCCCCATCCCCTTATGCAAGTGTCAATCTACAGAGTCCATGCCTACAGATGCCACCCCTCCCACGCCAACTGCTAGAGCCACCTCGCCATCGCCGCGAGAGCGCACGCGCGCCTGCACGCCTCTACTCACGCTGAGTGCCGAGCCGTCGGACGAGTTGTCGTCGAATTCGATGGCGGATGGCGTGTCCTTCGAGCCAAGGTTGTCTAGCGCCACCTGCAGGAGCGTGTGCTTACTAAGCAGGCACTCCTCCTGACACTGCAGACTGTTGACGTCGACGTGCAGCATGTCTATCGCGCGCTGCCGCATCATTTGCCTGCGAGAAAAAACGCAAGCGCAGGGGTCAGTCTATGGTATGCTCGTGGAGGTGGCGCCACCGGGTGGGCATAACTTCCGTCGATTTACAAGGTTCCATTTTAGGGTGCTAATAGTGTTTCCAGACAGATGCTGAGAGAACGGAGGGAAACGAGGACAGAGGACAAAGGTTAGGAAATCTTTTTTATCATTCTCTCATTTTATTCATTTTCTGTTACGCTGTCTAACCTTA
Organism: Priapulus caudatus; assembly: GCF_000485595.1. Classification (NCBI taxonomy): domain Eukaryota; kingdom Metazoa; phylum Priapulida; class Priapulimorpha; order Priapulimorphida; family Priapulidae; genus Priapulus; species Priapulus caudatus. The sequence goes on from NW_014577808.1 coordinate 32,124, forward strand.
GTTAAACTGGCCCCCGGTAGCGTGAGAAAGGACATGCGCACGTATACGTCACCCGAAAAGACATTCTACAGAAGACTAGATTCCAGCTGCGCCTGCTACGGAGAAAGACACATTCGAAGAAGAATTCCGAGAAAGACCATTACGTAAGTCGACGAACGTACGTCCAAACGAGAACGCCGCTTCTTTTTTTTCACGCAATCTGGAATGCCAGGTATACAACTCCTCCCTCCCCCTTCCCTCCACTCCCCTCCCCAGTCCTCCCCTACCCTCCCCTCCCCTCCCAGTCGCCGGCGACAGGGTGGTAGTCAGCATAAAGTGACCAAATGCCAGCTCTTCTGATCGAATCTTAACAAGATCATCTTCAAGATTAAGTAACACGCAAAAACGGACATTAAACGACAAGCCTCATCTTTTCAGAGAGGGGGTCCCTCGAACTCACGTTAAAGTTACCGATTCGCCCGCTAAACTGACACAATGTGACAATACGTAGCCAGCGCAAAGTGACGAAATGCCAGCTTTTCTGATAAAATTTTAAAAAGAACATCCGAGTGATAAAGTAAGGCATGCGCAGCCCTCACGTGTCGGCCTGGAAGACTAGTGGCTTCGTGGAGCTGAGGTCGACACGCTGCTTGTCCAGCTGTTCCTGCTTGTTGCGGATCGACTTGCCGACTAGCAGCAGCCTTCCGGCGAGCTCCGACTCCCTGCGACAATCGCGTCGTTAGTACGGCCACCAGGTGGCACTGCGAGCTCGCGTCGAGACGGAGAGTCGCATGTGGCACGCGTGCGCGACAATCGCCTCGTTAGTACGGCCACCAGGTGGCGCTGCGAGCTCGCGTCGAGACGGAGAGTCGCTCACTCGCTAACAAAACCCGAGTTAAGATGCAACGGTAAGAGTAAAGCCTAGCGCACACCTGCGATTTGTGGTTGCTCGTCGCTGCAACCTGCAACCGCAAGCGATCGCTCGATGTGTCAGCGCGTGTGCGCACACATGCGATTTCGAAGCAATTCTAGAGCAATTTGGGAGCGATTGGGAGCGACGAGTCGCTCAAAATCAAAACAGTTTTGATATCTTGCAACTCGTCGCAAGCGACCAGAATCGCTACGTGTTGCAGTTGCACGTTCCCGCAGACATAGCCATTACACAGCAATTTTTACGGCGATTCTAGACTCGCTGTCGAGTTGCATCAAAAAGTTCCAGGTCTGCGCTAGGCTTAAGCGCGGCGGCTGCGTCTGCAACCTACTTTGACTTGACGTCGTCTGCTGTACGACGCCACTACGGAAAAATGTTAAGACTAATTTTGTCTGCCAACGGGCCGCCGATCGCTACCCGCCCACTCGCTAACGAATCCCGAGTTAAAATGTGACGGCGCGCGGCGACGGCTTCTGCAACATACTTTGACTTGACGTCGTCTGCGGTCAGGTCGTTCAGCTCGACCTTGCTCGGCTGCAGCTTGCCCTTGAAGCTGTCCAGCAACGCCGCGTCGAAGGCAAACTTTCTCTCCTCCTCGATGACGCCGCTGCAGCGATAACGATCCAGCATTAAATTGACTACGTCACGAATTTTCTATGGTAAAATTTGCAAAATTTTTGCTGCCATTTTGTTACATTAAAAGTAAGAACTAACGGGACTAAACGTATCGTCAAATTCTTACCTGATAAGATTGTTTCTCAACTAATTAAAAATCCAAAAAACCTGGACGATTTGATATTAGTGTTCCTGCCATTAATTGCTTGCTATGGGCTATGTATGTGTCACGAGTGTATGTTCACATCGAACTTTTTTTTTACTATTTACGGTGACGTAATCACTTTAACTCTTATGCGCCAATCAAACGATGAGTACGCATACAGGACTGCAGCCAAAACTGCCAGGCAGGGTGCGAAATTAGCACCGGCCCACCAGCATATGCCGGCAAATTATTTGGAGGGCCAGTAACGTTGGCAAAACACCGGCCCTCCGAGCCGGTGGTTTCAGCCGTGTTAGCGAGTATGTACATTTTTATTTATAGCATTAATGAGCAAGTAGGCTACATTACTGTTTTACCTCAAGGATATCACGCCATAATTTATCAAAATTTTACAAATTTGAAATCGAGAATTCACGCTTGAAACATGACATTGACAAAAACACTTCGGACATCATTCACGATCTGCATTATAGTCTATTCAACAGCTACTACGCGATGTCCGCACACTACAACATTTTTCGGACAAGCATTTTTTAATGATCATTTATCATGTCTTATTTTAGGTACCTTCTGGTTCAAACAGCAAACAAAATTTGTGAGGGCTGGTAAATTATGGTGAGGGCTGATAAAAAATTGCTGTTACCCGCCCTCTGGGCCGGTTAAAAAAAAACACCTGAATTTCATGTTAAACGATGAGTTGCCATACATGACTGCAGCCAACACTGCCAGGCTATTGCTGCTCACACAGCCCACTCTTCTAGCTGAACTGGGTTACTTCGATGCATTCACACTGCGTGGTGTAGACAAGTCATGTATTCACATATTGTCAGACAGATGGCGCTACCTGATGGGGAAAGATGGGGGCAGCTGTACAGGCATTGAACGTGCCTGCATGCATGTCTAAGTGCACACCTGTGGGTGTGTGCATGCGCGCGTACGTACCTGCGTGTGTGTGACTCTGAGCATGGGTGCGCGCGTGCAAGCCTGCGTACCACCTGTGCGTACGTGCCTGCGTACCTGTGCGTGCATGCGTGCGTGGGTACCTGTGTGTGCGTGCCTGCGTACCTGTGCGTGCGTGCGTGGGTACCTGTGCGTGCGTGCGTGGGTACCTGTGTGTGCGTGCCTG
>NW_014577808.1:35985-39054 GCF_000485595.1 Priapulus caudatus
AGAGAGAGAGAGAGAGAACGAGAGAGAGAGAGAAAGAGAGAGAGGGAGGAGAGAGAGAGAGAGAGAGAGAGCATGAGAAAGAGATGGAGAGAGAGGGAGTGTGTTTGTGTGCGCGCACGCGCGTGTGTGTATGTGTGTGTGTGTGTGTGTGTGTGTGTGTGTGTTCGCACATGTGCGTGTGTGCATGTGTGTGCACGTGTGCATGTGTGTGCGTGTTTGCGTACGTGCGCATGCGCGCGAGAAAGAAAGTGAGAGCTCTATGCATAGAGATGCCCTCCTGCATATCATCACAGCATGCAGTTAGTAGCTGGTGGGTGACTGCCATTTCTTACACGCGAAGCCCTTAACACTTCATCAACCAACTTACGAACACATGCCGTACATATTGCATGTAATTGTCAATAATCTACGAGTCTCACTTTTGTTATTCAAGTCCTCATGTTTGGCCTGAGCATTCTTGTAGCTATCCAGTGCCTTCTCATAGTCCTGTTGCAGTCGGCTCACACTGTCACCCAACTGTCACAACAAAAGACAATTGACATCAGACCTAGTACCACATCAGAATCAAAATAGTGGGGCACATATGTAAAAGAATTTTTTTTCTTGGTAAAAGCACCAAAGTTAGCATATATATATGATGTTAAGTGTATACTAAATGATTTCAGATATAGTGCCAAGCTGAAATTTTTCCGCAAGGCGCCCGTAAAAAGGGAAAATCCAAGATGGCCGCCACGAGATTCTAAATCGGATCTAGTACCTAAATGAGATGGGTATCTGGGTGACCGGATGTCTACTGCTCATAATGATAATGATCCACAGGCATTTATCATGCAGTGTGTGGTAAAATACAGGCGTGTGTCTGCAATTAAGTGTTCGTACGCATACGTAATGTACAACAGCAGGTCAATAAGCGTATACAATACAGTGTCATAATATAGATGATCTATATGATCTACACTTAGTTCACTTAGTAAGTACGCAAGTATACGTAATACACAGATTATAATGCAAAATGGTTTTCCTGTAGCAATGTACATTTTCCTCGTGGACAAAAGTAGATTTTTCTTACCTTACTTCTGCTCAGGCAGCAATAAAGTATAAACGATAAACAGCTGAACATTACAATTACATTTCAGATTCAATTAATATTTCAATGTATCAGCTGCAAATGTAAAGAAAACTGATAGGCATACGGTCTGCACACTTATGCTACGATGATGTGATGCAGATTATTCTTGACACTTTTGCAGTCTATATATGTAGGTGAATATAAGATGCACACAAGTCATACATGAGGCTTGCAGTTACGTTGTTTACGTTGTTAGACTAACTAGCACTTTTAATTAAGAATTGCATCATTTTGCTGCACTGACGGTGAGGAGCTTGCAAGCTCATGTTGACATATATCTGTTACAAATGTACCGTCTTTAAATTAATAAATAAATAAAAATAAAAATAAATAAAATAAATTGCAGCTAGGGTTTGTGTCATGCCTACATTGCAGCTGGAATAACATTTGCGACAGTTTGCTCGGAACTTTCACCTATTCCACACTTTCTTGCCCACGCCCCTTCATTCTCTGCACCCCCGAGAACGTTCCCAGCCAGTTCTAACTGAATGGTCAGTTACTGTGTACGCCATATTTTTCGCGTACAGATATTTTCGCGAATTCAGACTTGACGGGCAATTTCTCAAGTGGTTAATTTCGCGGTCGGTATAAATTATGAATTCATCGGTATTATTCGGTATGAATTATTCGCGTGTTGTTATTTTCGTGGTCGGGGACGCGTTCGCAAAATTCGCGAAAATTAAACCACCGCGAAAAATACAGCGTAGACAGTTACATCGCTGCCCGCCGTGCCGTCGTTCACCTACGACCTTTCTCTGACCTGTGACCTTTTGGAGTCGAGCGTTGACCTTTCCTCGCTGTAGTTCTTCTTGATCGCCTTCCGTTCGGCTATTAGCGTGTTGACTCTGTTCACCGTGTGGTTGGCCAGTGCCTCGGCTCTACTCTTGTACATCAGGCTTAGTTCCTCCGTCATCTGCAGTATCTCGCCCCACACCTGCATATGGTAAAGGAAAGTTGATGAGCTGGCAGTGGTTCACCTCACACACACACGCACGCACGCACGCACGCACGCACGCACGCACGCACGCACGCACACACGCACACACACACACACACACACACACACACACACACACACACATCAATTAGTATGTGAGTAGTTATTCTTAGTATGTGTGTAGTTATCGCTTAGTATGTGCGTAGTATCCTATAAGTAAATGTGGCGTCAGTTATCCTATAGTATGTGCGTAGTTTACCTGATAGTATGTGCGTAGTTATCCTTAGTATGTGCGTAGTTACCTTCCTTAGTATGTGCGTAGTTATATCCTTAGTATGTGCGTAGTTATCCTTAGTATGTGCGTAGTTATCCTTAGTATGTGCGTAGTTATCCTTAGTATGTGCGTAGTTATCCTTAGTATGTGCGTAGTTATCATTAGTATGTGCGTAGTTATCCTTAGTATGTGCGTAGTCTAATTCATTAAGTATGTGGTAGTATGCATTAGTCATGTGCGTAGTTATCCTTAGTATGTGCGTAGTTATCCTTAGTATGTGCGTAGTTATATCCTTAGTATGTGCGTAGTTATCCTTAGTATGTGGCGTAGTTATCCTTAGTAATGTTCGGCGTAGTTTTCTTATATGTGCGAGTTATGCCTTAGTAATGTGCGTAGTGTACATTAGTATGTGGCGTAGTTTATTTTAGTATGTGTGTAGTTATCACTATAGGTATGTGCGTAAGTTATCTTAGTATGTGCGTAGTTATCCTTAGTAATGTGCGTAGTTTATATCTTAGTAAATCGTGCGTAGTTATCCTTAGTATGTGCGTAGTATCCTTAGATTGTGCGTAGTTATCCTTCGTATAGTCGCGTAGTTATCCTTAGTATGTGTGTAGTTTATCCTTGTATGTGTGTAGTTATCCTATAGTATGTGCGTAGTTATCCTTAGTATCGTGCGTAGTTATCTTAGTGATGTGCGTAGTTTAATCCTTAGTAATGTGCGTAGTT
>NW_014577808.1:39543-54116 GCF_000485595.1 Priapulus caudatus
GCGCAGTGGGCGTTCGGTCGACGAAGAGGCGCGAGTTTGCTTTTTTTCCCGATCGGTGGCGCCACGGGTCGTCGCGATGTCGGGTTTGAGTTACGCCGCTCGGTTTCTCGGGGGATCGTGTGGGAGGGTTTTGGAGGAGTGTTGATGTTTGTGTCGAGGGGTTTTTTAGCCCCTTTCGTAGCTACCCCGTCTTTTTCCGGAGTTTTTTTCCGTGTTTTTACTTGAACTGCTGGCATGGGGTGAGATGCTGTCATCTCGTTGTCTTACCTTTATCTGTGCAGGTGTGGGGCAAATTACTGTCGCTGTCATATTATTATCTTATCTTTATCCGCGGTACTGGTGTTGGGATGTGATACCAGAGATGCAACCACTACGATTTTATCCCGTATTGAATACGAATTTCTATCTTTGTCCCACTACGAACAGTTTGTATCAAACTAGAATTTTCACTGTGAATCAAAAAAGCATTTTTTTTTGTCAATTATTGTCATTTTTTGTCCAATTTACTCTTTATTTGTCATTTTGACCCTCAGAATGTCAGGAAAGTTGCATCTCAGAATTAAAAAAAATTTCCGGGGCATGCCGACCCCCCTAGCAAACTATCCGAACTACTAATTTGTGGCCAGAAAACTAAGTTGCTTCAAAAATATGGGTTGCATTCTCTGTGATAATTACATCTCATTACCTTACATTTACGCTGTTGTGTAACTACGCACATACTAATGATAACTACGCACATACTAATGATAACTACGCACATACTAATGATAACTACGCACATACTAATGATACTGCCAACGATACGATATGAGCGGGGCTCGGGGTTGTTGCATAAGAGGCTCATGCACGCGACGCCGACTCAAAGCACGGAAAAAAACAACGATCATCTAAAAGAAAGGGCAGTTTTACGGCTGCACACATCCCGCACCGACAGCCAAGATAACACGGCGACCGCGCCACGACCGCGCCACGACCGCGCCACGACCGCGGACAAGAGTCGCTGCCCGCCTGCCTCTGAATAGCTGACACGTTTTCTACAGTTCAGTAAATGCAAACGGTATATATGCCCGAATACCGTCCTGTTTCGTGAGGCTCCGGTTATAGCTGCTGCAGCAGCAGCAGCAGCAGCAGCAGCAGCAGCAGCAGCAGCAGCAGCAGCAGCAGCAGCAGCAGCAGCAGCAGCAGCAAGGGGGAGGGCAACGTTGAAGATTTAGCTCTGTAAATACGCTTCAAACAATGGTGTCTGTGTACCTGCTGGGGCTGATAGACGCGTGTGTGTGCGAGAGAGAGAGATCGAGAGAGAGATAATAAGAGAGAGCATTGTAATATGATTGCGTGATAATCGCTCGCACGCACACAAACAGCACAGACACCCCTTACTATAGACAGCTGTCATGTTTGTACAAGCAATGTCATTGGCACTGTCATCGTCTCTCGTGCTAGCAGTATCAGATCACAGCGGATTATTGCCCGACCTGGAATTTTTCCTGACTCTCTCTATATTGACATGACAACGTCAAATAATATCACCACAAAACCCCTTACTTCTGAAACAATTGAATATGTAGTTTTGTTACTTTTTCTAGTTTAGTTTCTATACAGTTTTCTTTAACAGTTTTGGGGGCAATGGCATATATACTTGCAGAAGCAATCCAGAAAAATTACAAGCCATGGGCGAATGATGAAAGGTATAGCCATTCGGGTGATAGAAATGATTATAAATAGGATTTTAGTTGACCTTGCCTTACGATAACATTAACCCTATCCCCAACCTTAACCATAGCCATGACCTCAGGGTGAGCAATTCGTTAGCCACGGGTTACTTGTAAACGGGTTGTTACCAGGGGCACGTTGTCAGAAACAAAATTAGTCTTAACATTAGTCTTAACAATAGGTCTTAACAATAACATTTTCTCGTAGACCGTCGACAGCGCTTTGTTTCGTATTGTTATCAGGAAATCTGCTACGATTTTTCATTCAGGTAACTTCGCAGCGTTTCTGTCGACGGTCTAAGAGAAAAGGTTAATGTTAAGACTAATGTTAAGACTAATTTTGTTTCTGACAGCGGGCCCCTGGTCATCCAGTGGTTTAATTTACAGGGTGGTACAATTAAGTGCAGCTATGTCAGACCTGTCACACACACGCACACACGCACGCGCGTACACAAGCGCACACAGACGCACGCACGCACACAGACACACACCCACACACTGTATTCTGTAACCACTACACCCACACATAGCAACCACTACACCCACACACAGTCACCACTACACCCACACACAGTAACCACTACACCCACACACAGTAACCACTACACCCACACACAGCAACCACTACACCCACACACAGTAACCAAGCTCACCCACAGACCCAGAGACACACAAACACTGTTTCAGGAAATGTTTTCCTCTCAGGAGCCCAATTCGATAGAAATAATAGCACTGTATTTATTTTCAATTGCCTATGGCACAAGTACACACACACGCACGCTCGCACGCTCGCATACACGAGCATACGGCCAGACACGAACTCATAGGAGCAGTCATGCACGTACGCACATACACCTACAAACAACGCACATACATGATACAAACCTTGCGAATTTGCTGGATAAACTATGTCTTCATCACCACGACTAGCTCATTGTATTATGCCACTCGGCGGGCTCTCTTGGCGCGCACAATCCTCACCAATTCTTCTGTAACTCAATTCATCAGCCGATAGCTAAAAACGAGACGAGAGAAGACTAGCATAAAAATAAGGATCATATCAGCAATAACATCAGCAATAAAGTTAAACAACGAATTGTTCCGATGACGAAGTGGAATCAATAAATCAAAGATAAACCAATACGAACTGTGCAGCAGCGGCGCATCGGCGCGTACAACAGAAGAACATATTGGTTTCCAACGTCGCCCTAAGAAACGACGTCTTTCCTTTTTCGCGCATGTAATAATTGTTTACGTACGCCATGCTAGCTATAAAGCCGTAACACTACACCGATTATCTGGCCTGCAACGCATCAGGTCTACAGGGAGTGTCGGCAGATGATGCAGGGCGGGGGTCACACACAGCACGCCGACCAGTAGTACAACACGTCTGTACTACTGGTAGTAACGCGGCAGCCGAGCCATGAGACCTCGCGACGACTAAAAGCTTTTTTTATTGAGGATAAATGATTTCGATAACAATATATCTCTCTCCCCTTCTCCCTAATTCTCGCCTCAGGCAGGATACGTCAATTACAGACACCCCTACATGCCCTCTCATCCTGGCAGGAATATTCAGGACTGTTGTCGTAGTAACTAGTCTACCCAGTATATATACATTTCCCCAGAACAACTGTTATAAACTATGTCAAGCAAATGCCTAGTGAGCCTATGTATGGTAATACGCGCGGTCATGGGTTCCCCGCCCAGTTCTCCATGCAGCGTCGTAGAAGTACTGGTGTTAGTACTATTAGCTACCTATTTGACTTGGATCGACGGAAGCCGGAGGCACTGCACCGTACACATTGCTTATTCTATATGATCAACTCCCGACCATGTCAACACCCCTCCCCCTGGCCAGCTCCCACGGTGCAAGCGGGTATAGAAAAGGACGCAACGGCTTTGGCAACAGCAGCAGCAGCAGCAGCAGCAGCAGCAGCAGCAGCAGCAGCAGCAGCAGCAGCAGGAGGAGGTGGAGCAGCAGCGTAGTTGTAGCAGCAGCCGTAGAGCAGCAGGCAGTGCAGCCAGTAGTAGCAGCAGTAGCAGCAGCATCAGCAGCAGCAGTAGCAGCAGCAGTAGGCAGCAGTAGCACCAGCAGCAGTAGCATTACTAGCAGCAGCAGCAGCAGCAGCAGCAGCAGCAGCAGCAGCAACAACAACAACAGCAACAGCAGCACCCATGCTCGGGGGGAGGGTGCGAACGTGTCGTTGTCTGGGGTGGGAGGCGGTCGTGGTGCGCGAAGGTGAACTATATAGCAGCTCAAAGGTGTGAAGCAATCAAAACGTAACTCGTGCGTAACGCAGTAGCATTTATACCCGAAGTTCAGTAAAACATACTAAAACGCAGCCGACAAAAGTGTGCCTCCTGCAGCCAACGCGGAATATCGTTTACAGATATCAGCACGAGTAATACTCTCTCTCAAACGCACACGTACCCCTCACTACTCTCTCCGACCCCCTTCCACTAACTCACAATAATTATATATCATTTTAATAATCAATATTTTAATTTCAATTTTAATATATCAATCCTAGTCTAACAACATCTGGTTCGCTACATAAGACTTGCAGGTGAAGGCGCCAAACAAGATATTGAATCAATCATGCGTCATCCAAAATGATAAGAGGACCATGAGCGAGGTTACATTTACATGTAACAAATATTTTCTAAGCCATATCGTACTACGATAGTCTGTTATCATACGCTTGTTATTTTACATTTGTTTGATATCGGTTTTAGCGTGCTTTGGCAACGTTGTCTAGTGAATCAAAATACTTATTCCATACTACGTACACTACAGACAGTCGGCAAAACGTGCATACACTAGCTATATATAAAAGCTGCGTTTGATAGCTAGAGTAGATGCAGTAACATCGGTGCTTCATTAATTTCTGAACTCTACTCGAGAAACAAACTCAAGTCTATGAACATATGTGTTGGTGCAATGGGTGCAATCTTCCGACCTGCTCAATCTACGAATCTGCCGACTGTGTGGATCAGCATCATTGAACTCGCACCTAAAACCCACGATTGGTAAACCTGCTTGCAAAACCGGGCCTGCGCAATCTCATCGAACATAGCAATTAACACAACCCCAGGCTGATAAACCTGTCTGCAAAATGCGAATCCACTTACTGCCTAATATCTATTGCAATAATAACACTATAGCCAATGTAAAATCGGTTGATGTGCAGATCGGCAGATTACACGCAAAACACGTGTTCGCTCTTTTTTGAACCGAAATGGCCGACGGCACAGGATTGTAGCTAATATTGCTATTTTTAGTGCAAATCGCGGAACCTCTATAGAAAAGACGCAACCGCTTTGGCATCAGCAGCAGCAGCAGCAGGAGGAGGAGCAGCAGCAGCGCAGTACAGTGCAGCAGTAGTAAGGGCAGCAGCTAGCAGCCGCCCACCAGTAGTAGCAGCAGTAGCCAGCATCAGCAGCAGCAGTAGCAGCAGCAGCAGTAGAAGCAGCCAGCAGTAGCACCAGCAGCAGCCAGCAGTAGCACAGCAGTCAGCAGCAGTAGCGCATACTAGCAGCAGGCAGCAGCAGCAGTAGCAACAACAAAACAGCAACAGCAACAGCAGCACCCATGCTCCGGGGTGGGGGGTAGGGTGCGAAGCGTGTTCGTTGTCTTGAGGTGGGAGGCGGTCCGGTGGTCCGGCGAAGGTGAACTATACATTAGGGCACTCGAAAGCCGTGTGAAGCAATCAAACGTAACTCTGCGTGCGTAACGCAGTAGCATTTATACCCGAAGCTTCAGTAAAACATACTAAAACGCAGCCGACAAAAGTGTGCCTCATAGCCAGCCAACGCTCCATCACCATGCTCTCAACGCACACGTACCCTCAGCTCTAACCTCTCTCCGACCCCTTCACTAACTTACAATAATTATATATCATTTTAATAATCAATATTTTAATGTTCAATTTTAATAATAGACAATCCTAGTCTAATCAACATCTGGTTCGCTACAAAGACTTGCAGGTGAAGGCGCCAAACAAGATATTTAATCAATCATGGCGTCATCCAAAATGATTAAGAGGACTCCTGATTTACATCGTAACAAATATTTCTAAGCCATATCGTACTACGATAGTCTGTTATCATATACGCTTGTTATTTTACATTTGTTTGATATCGGTTTAAGAGCTAGTTCAAGAGCTCATGTGTTACCCTGGATGTCCTGTACCAATGAAAATAAAGGTTACTTTACTTTACTTTATTTACGGTGAATGCAGAGGATATAGCCACCAAATTAGATCAGATTTGTCTCTACATTCCATGTCTTTTAAAAACCGTAGTGCGAGTCGAATCCGACACTATACTAGTCAACAATATTAAAGTGCTTGATTTGTTATATATTATACTTTGTACCTTCCTGCAGTATACTGTTAGACTGGTTCCACACGTCTCTGACTGCCGTCAGATACTAAACGTCCCTGGCTGCGGGTTGATTCGCAGCGACGTACGGCGTACGTCAGTCTATAGTACACTATCTTGATTTACCTTCTAGAACACGACGTCGTCTGTGGCGAATCGAATGTTGTGGACTTTACGCGAGAACGACAACAGTGCCCTCTATCTCCAGCGATACGCAGACTAAAGCAGGAAGCGGGGCTAAAGCTTGGCCATTAAATATTGACTTGAACAATGCAAACGTGCAGCGAGGCGCATCCACACACAACGGCCCCCTCCTCACCCCTCCCTCTCTCCTCATCCCCCCTATACCCTAGTCGGCGGCAGCGCGGGCTCTATCGTAAACCTTTCACTAAAAATCCTCACTTATTTCCCCGCAGTGTCCCTTAAATATGGAAAGTGAGGGATGAGGTCAGGTGGTCGGGCCTATATATAATAATATCGCAACAAGAGTACATAGAGATGTATGTTTGTACCCTTGTAGCCTTTTTTTTTTTTGTCTTCGTTTTTTTTTTGACTCTTAATGGTGTGGTATACTGCTTAAGTATGTTTACTATTTTACTATTTTAGTATGTTTAACTATTTTACTATTTTACTATATTACTGTTTACTACTTATACGCTATAGTTTGTACTCTTTCTACTCTATGGTGTACTCTATTATGTACTGGTCTCTGTACTGGTTTCTGGTAACTGCGCTCGTGGTACTGTTAACGTTTATGTCTTGTACGTCTTGTAACTGGTACTGATGTCTCTGGTACTGGGTCCTGGTACTGGTCTCTGGTACTGGGTCTCTGGTACTGGTCTCTGGTACTGGTCTCTGGTACTGGTCTCTGGTACTGGTCTCTGGTACTGGCCTCTGGTACTGGTCTCTGGTCTCTGGTACTGGTCTCTGTCTGTACTGCGTCTGCTATTGTACTGGTACTGGTACTGGTCTCTGGTCTCTGGTACTGGTCTCTGGTACTGGTCTCTATTATGTACTCTTGGTATTTGCGAACACCGTGTATTGGGGAGGGGGGGGTCGGGACGCGACCACACAGCGGGTGGTTAACGCAGCATACAGACATCTATACGTGAAGGGAAATCACACACGCGTGCGAAAACTTCCGCAAAAAATAGAATTCTTTCTGCGCGTCCGCGACCAGTGAGGGCCGCACTGTTGCAACTGTCCATCTAACCCGGCAACGCGATTTCAACGTTGAACATGCCTCATACTGTTTATACGTGTGTGATCAGGTCACGATATAGGACATGACACGATCAGGAGTAAGATAATATAGGCTTATATAGAGTTATAGACTTATAAGATAATATAGGCTTATATTATCTTACTCCTGATATGATATGATATCAGGAGTCTATTGATAGACTCCTGGTGATACCAGGAGTGAATACACTGAATAATAATATATAATAAATCTATAATTAGTCACTCCTGATGATATGATATGTTATGATATGTGATATGATCAAGTGTGCCTTGATCGCATTCAATGCTTCCATTATATTTCTCGTGATTATAATATAGAACGTATTGAACCCATTATACCCATTATACCCCATTATACCACTGAACCCATTATTGAACCCGATTATAACCCATAGAACGTATTATACACACGAAGGAGTGAAAAGGGAGGGGGAAGAGATTGTAGGGCGCTAGAGAGGGAAGACGACAGGGGGTGAGATAGAGAAAACAATAAAGTTACATCTAGCTAGAAGAGGGAGAACAAATAGTAAAGAAAGAGAGGGGCAGAAGGGGAAAGAGGAGGAGGGAGAGGGGGATGAGGAGGAGGGAGAGGGGGATGAGGAGGAGGAGAATGAAGACGAGGAGGAGGAGGACGATTAGACGATAAGAGAAGACGTAGGAAGAAGACAGGAAAAACAGGTTCGTTTGATGGGAAATTTTGCCCATCAATCTTCAAACAACTTTACATTGCCAATAAAACTGACTAAAGACTCTGGTATGCGTCATGTGCGTTATTCCACGACTCACTCGACTATTTGCATGTACCCTAGCGCTCGTGTCTATAAAGATCACCTATTCCAAGCATGCTTGGACGTCTAGCGCATTATTCACCATAGACGTAGGGTTAAGTATAGGGTTAAGTATAGGGTTAAGTATAGGGGTAAGTAATTATAAGTAAATAAGTATAATATGTAAAAATAATAAAATATGTAATAATAATAGTAAATAGTAAATAATAGTAGATCATAAAGTAAATAGTAAATAAGTAAATATGTATAAGTAAATAAGTAAGTATAGGGGTAAGTATATAGGGGTAAGTAAGCACGTAGTAGGGTTAAGAATAGGGTTGCGAATCGGGTTAAGATTAGAGTTCATATTAGGGTTAAGATAATATAAGGGTTAGGGTTACCGGGAGGTCCCCAACCGTAAGATATACGGCATTATTTAGCACTCTATAACCTACTCACGTATTGTTCACGTTTACCATATGTCCAAGCCTATGCTAAGCAATGTATTGGTCCCTCTTATGCCACACTACCAACACCCGCCTGCTCATTTTATGCATGCACAGACAGTTGCTAAAAACTTTGCTGCATGTGGATTGCGGAACATATTAAGCAAGTCACTTTCTTACTTACACGAAGCAGACATGCAAACTATTTAGGTTTGGCTGACAACCAGTTACTATTTTAACAACGATACCAGAACGAGCGTTGCGATAATATATCACGAAAACGCAGATATCAACAGATAAATCAAATGTGATTTAGTAACGCTTGTGTGCGTGTGTCATCGGTAACACGTACGCCGCGGCACGCGTCTGTATACGCGTGTATGTACACACTGGTATATGCGTGCGTGCGTGTCTGCGTGCGTGCGTGCGCATCACTCACTGAACACACACACAACACACACAAACAACACACACGCGCACATACGTAAGCACGCACGCGCACAGATGCACTGCACCCGCCCACCCGGGCGCACGCACACGTACAGTGCTACCGGTGTTACCCAGTTAAGAGTAATTCGCCTGAGGGGTGGTGTCCATCGCAATTAGGTACATATGGGTCACGACCCTTACCCCGCCAGTCAGCGCTGAGGGACCGATCACACTACTGAGTAACCTTTGTACAAACACAGCCCGCACCGCACATCGTCATCACAGACACCGATTGTCTTGTCAGGTGGATGCCCCGAGACCGCTGTTTGGAGAGGATAATCTACATTTCACGTTCGTTCATTAGTTGGGAATGAGCAGGTGCGGTGGCTGTAGGTAGGTATTATAAGCATCGAGACAGCAGGACTACTGCAGGGAGTAGTGCGAAATCTGCCAACACCAATTAAGCGCGTTTAAAACGTTACGAACAAAGTGCAAACAACATCACCATATATATGTGTATATATATATATATATATATATATATATATATATATATAT
This sequence comes from Priapulus caudatus, assembly GCF_000485595.1. Taxonomy (NCBI): domain Eukaryota; kingdom Metazoa; phylum Priapulida; class Priapulimorpha; order Priapulimorphida; family Priapulidae; genus Priapulus; species Priapulus caudatus. The sequence goes on from NW_014577808.1 coordinate 49,087, forward strand.
ATATCAGGAGTAGATAATAGGGATAATAGGAATAATAGGGATAAGGATAATAGCTATAGGATAGTTGCTATAGGGATAATAGGGATAATAGGAGATAATTCCCTATTATCTACTCCTGATATATATAATAGCAAACAATATTCGTTCTACCCGAAGTGAATCCTGTTTATCATAGGAGCAATGGAGAATCATGTATTATCAATATCATAATAATTCAATAATCGATCTTATATGCTATATATAGTACAATGCTAATAAGCCTATAGATGATATCCCATTTATAAAGTCAACAGAATGTGACATGCGGCCCTCGTGACATAGCCGTAGATAATATAGATATATTTCTATTTTCACTTATCTTCATTCACCCCCGTAACCACATCAGGAGTAAATAATATAGATAGTGAATATAATCTCTATTATTTACTCCTGAACACATCATGCATACTGATCCTCTGTATAATCCGATCCTACTGGGATCTCTATGGTTCCACTCATGTACATCACGACTGCTGCTATTGCCCCTATACATATAACTACACTATATTATTGCCACACATTATATATTGACATTACCACTGTCCTACTACCACTGCAACTAAACTATATGAGTGAATATGCAACATTTTCGAGCATTGGCGAGCCGATGCGAGGTAGGAGTACATGAATGGAGATCTATCTCTACTCGTGTAGTCGTGATGCTAGCTTTAGAACTATAGCCCTTCGCTCTGCCACAAGCCTGTGACAGAGCGAAGGGCTATAGTCCTAGAGCAACCACGATGCTAACTACCAGAACCGTATATTATAGAGATCTCTATCTACGGCTCTGCTAACTACTGCCGAACTGATTACAATCAAGAGCGTATTAAGAATGGCTTCTTCATTCTTAATTCTCTTACGCTCTTGTTACAATCATTCTTTCAGCTTCCGTGCCCATGCAGATAGCAGTAGCGTCGGTATACAGACATCACTATCCACCCTTTCCCTGCCTGAGGGTCTCAGACTTCCCAGCTGGCTGGCTGCATGGCTGGCTGGCTGGGGGAGCTACTCCTCGCACCACGCTGAGATGCCATGAGGCTGATTCACGCACAGGCACTTAGAGCGTTTCAATAAAATATAATGCTAAATAAATACGAAATCTATATTTACTACCAAACTTCTATACTCTCTTTCACCTATTATTGCCGACAGTTTCCTGCAAATGCCGTCCAAATGCTCATCTGCAACAAACACTGGCTGCCGCTGCACATTGACACATAAATATAATATAGTGTGTCAGTATCAGTGTGTCAGTGTCTATATTTTATGTGTCAGTGTGCAGCAGCTCAGCGTGCGGCGGCCAGCGTGTGCCAGTGTGTTGCCAGATGAGCATGTTGGACGGCATTTACAAGAAATGGGGAGGTTGCACTGGCGGTCGGAATAATAGGTGAAAGAGAGTAGACGAAAACATTAAGACTTTATGGTAGTAAATAGAGTTCTCGTGAATTTATGTTAGCCCACAATTATATTTTATTGAAACCGCTACCAAGGCCTGAGTGGATTCAGGGCAACTTCATGTTGCGAAGCGTAATCGATTTGTGAATCACCACGACGCTGCATTTCGATGCGGGGCGCGAGCAAACGATTGCTATATCGTGGAGAGAGAGAGAGAGAGAGAGAGAGAGAGAGAGAGAGAGAGTAGAGAGGAGAGAGGAGGAGGGGATGCAGTCGGTGGGTGGGGTGAGCAAGAGAGACAGGGAGAGAGAGGGGAAGTGAGAGGGAGAAAGGCAGGCGAGAGAGGGGTACACAGAGAAGTGAGAAAGGGAGGCGAGAGAGGGGTACAACAGAGAGGGAGAAAGGAGGCGAGAGAGGGGTACAGCAGAGAAGCGGGAGAAAGGAGGCCGAGAGAAGGGGTACACAGAGGGAGAAGAAAGAGCAGGCAAAACAGAGAGAGGACGGAAAGGGAGGGGGCGAAGAGAGAGAGAGACCATAGAGAGAGAGAGAGAGAGAGAGAGAGAGAGAGAGAGGAGCGCGGCAGAGTGTGCTTGTGTGTTTATACTGTCTTGCTGTTTATGGTCTATGCATGCGTGTATACGTTCACACGCTAGTGATTTCCAAATTCCTTCGCTACGTAAAACTCGCGCCCTCTTCGTATACGGACGGCTACGGAGGTCGGTTAGGCCGCCTCTCTCTTAGTAGGTCCTCTCTCTTAGTAGGTCCTCTCTCTTAGTAGGTCTGACTTACTACTAGTGCTAGTGACTTCGCTGTAGCGTCCGCTTTTCGTCTTGTTTGGCTCATTCTAGGCCAGTAAAGTTCACCGGAGACCCGCTCATCGTGAGTAAAGCCAACCGCCTTCTTCTGTGCCCGGTCTCATGTAGAACCAACCCATTAGACCGGACAACATCTCCCGATGCCTGAGTCGTTAAAGGCTTAGTCGGCAGATAAAAGTGTCCTGTGTTGTCACTGCATCGTCTGAAAGGCTTTACTCATCATATTCCCGTATTATTTGTACCCCTACCTAGACATTTTTAAGCGTCTTTTTGTGACTGCATGTATACGTACAGCTTGCTGCAGCTATGCATGTAGACTTTTATGAGTACAGCTCATACGGGTGTGTGTGACGCTGCCACCCCTTCCTTACTTAAAACCAGCACCCGGCCCCCCCACCACCCCCACAAATCGGCTCAGACAACCCACGTGCACCGTAACATAAACAGAGTACCGACGGGTTGAGCTTCTTCAATGCTCTATGAGAATTCACTCGTATCCGCAGATAAATCCCGCATTCCGGGTAGAGTGTCTAATGTTTCTATTTTTTATTATTGAGAAATACCTATCTCTGTGCTCATCGGCACATTCAGCCAGTACGTACTAGCATCCTTTACTCGATTACTCGATTACTCGATTTACTCGATTACTTACTCGATTACAACGAAAACATCGATTAACAGCATAGCATCGCATCGCATCGACAACGACTACTCGGCGTGTCAACTACCCCCATTTGCGCTTTGATTCACCCCCCCCCACACACTCACATCTCCTACAACATCCCCATCCTTCCATCACCAACCCACATCCTCCACCTCCACGTACACTGTCGTAGGCTCGTAGCACATCCCTATCATCATATGACCAGGGATGACTAATCATTTTCATTTTCATTTTCATTCAATATTTCATTATTGTCTTTATTCACCCCTGATATTACCTACCACACCCCACTCCGTAGTACTGTACCCCTGTCAAATCTCTACGAGCCGCACGCCCCCACTCCCAGTCCCCCCACCCCAACACACTCTGCTATCTACAGCGAATCGAAGCGAGCTTGTCCACGAACGAGTTCATCAGACACACACGTGTGTCGCCTCCAAAACGACACAATCTGGGTTCATTACGCAATTTATACAGAGACAGAATGACCGAGCTAGCGCTTCCTGTATTGATGCTACTACTACGTGCGTGCATTGGGCAGCATCACACTCTACAGGTGTCAGACCCTGCTATACGTAGCTAGACACAAAACTAGGCTGCTGTTACACTATATAGTCAAGGTATCTACAGGTATCAAGGTAGTAGGAAGCAGTCACGTTGCGGTTAACTCCGTTGGTGAGGAATATGTGTACATGTGTGCAACTCGCAGAAGTGAACACGGCGACAACATCGGTAAAACACAAGCATCGCGATTAGCTTTGTATACTTGCTTCCATCGGCCAATTAGCGCTGTGAAAACTAGAGGACAATTCACCGAAACCACGAGTAATCGCCTATACGATACTCTACGATACAGATATATTCTCTCCCCGTGTACCCGTAACCTTTGCAATGATGGATTACTTACTTACATGACAGGTCTGTAATTACAGTATTTACACACTGCGAGACGGCATGAGAATCCTTACGAAAAACCCGGATAAAAATCCGAGTTGCAGATCCAATGCGATTGCCCCTCTCGCAACACAGTACACATCCAACGCGTGGAGCGACGCAGCCCACGCGAAACACAGCACCGAATCAATCCAACGTCAGCAGCCACAAACTGTCGGATGACGGCAATACTAGCGCAGCAGCAACGTAAATCCACGGGCGTGTTTTAATTCCAGGGTGCTGTAAGCCACCATGCACAGCTTGTCACCACCACCACCACCACACCACGTTGCTGTTAAACACCTTGTAGATAACCGCACACCGTCACGCGCGTGCGCTATGCTCGCAGTCTAAACGTCGTCACATGACACGGCCACCGACGAAAGCAAACGGCCTCCTATAGCTTCTTAAACCCCCACCGCTGCTGTGCTGCGAGCGAGTGAGCCCGCACGGACCAGCAGACACACACGGGGGGGGGGGGTTTACGCGCGCGTACAGCGGGAGGAGCATGCATCGGCACTTACGACGGACTCTCGGGTACATATAAGCTAGCTGGCCGACGCAGCAGCACGCGAACGCTGTCTTGAACGGGGGATCGACTAGATAGACTTTCCTTCAATTGCCACCTCCCAAGGCGGCAGCCAGCGCAACCCTGGTTCCCCCCCTGAGCGCGTTCTCAATGCGTTTTCGCACAGAGACAAAAAAAATTTCACGAACGCGGCGGTGGGTGGTGACGTCATCAGATCGGCTTGCGTAGCTAGCTAGGAGGCTGAGTCTGGTGCTCATGGTTACTCATCCCCGCCGCCATCCCCCTAAGCCGGCGTGGGCCGTTTGCCACGCGGCGGCAGCAGTGTCCCCGTGCGCAGCGTTTACCGCCGCTGTGTGTTGTTGTCTCGACGTCAATCTTGAGTACCGTTCGCCCAAAGTGAAGCCATTAGGCGTTGCCAGCAGAGCGAACATTTGTGAGAAACTGTTCAACCGTGCGCCGACTGACGCTGCCTTTCTATATGATCCAGCAAGAATGTAATAAAGATAAAGAGGTGGGAGTGAGGGAACGATAGAGAGAGACATGTAGAAAAAGAAAGAGGGATTGAGAGAGGAGAGAGAGGGGGAGAAAAGGAAAGAGGGATTGAGAGAGAGAGAGAGAGAGAGAGAGAGAGAGGGAGGGGGAGGGAGAAAAAGAA
>NW_014577808.1:55083-57672 GCF_000485595.1 Priapulus caudatus
TCTCTCTCTCTCTCTCTCTCTCTCTCTCTCTCTCTCTCTCTCTCTCTCTCTCTCTCTCTTCCTAGAAGTTTATCAGTTCAATGCAAACATGCTGACGCAAATGCAAATTCAACAATGCAAACACCAAGTACACAGCATGCAGCCGCTACTAGAATAGGGACTGACTCAATGTTTGCATACATTGCTTGCGAATTCCACATAAGATAACTTTATATTATCAACCCTAAGTTGTGCCGGCACCTTCGATTTCAATCAACACAGTTGATGCCAATACCTCCACCAACACCTAAAAACCATGATCTTTGCCAATAAAGTATACCAGAGTATTGGAGGGGGTAAGGCTCACCAGTGAAGGGAGGCTGTAGGCCTCACTGCCCCTTTCTGGTGTTACCTCTGCGCCACAATAGGAAACTCGCATGAGAATTATGTGAATGTATCATTGCATTGGCAGGAGCTCAAAAGATGTTCTCCATAATGGCCCTTACATTTAAGAATTCAGTTTGTTTCCCTTGTTTGCAGAGCGAGGTGACCACCAACCAAAAGATCACGACCGAGAACGTGCATAATAAACTTTTTTTAGTTCGTGCATACGGATGTATACTTTAAGTATGCACCCCAATAAAATGTGCACTTTTCTGATATGTACGCACACAGGTATATCATACTAATTGCTGCTACAGCATGTAAGTTGAGGCCAAACATCAAATCACTCCTGATCAAATTAGGAACGAAAGACAAGACTGGGCAGTGGCCACTCAGATTGCATTCCATGTCAACTATATGCGAGTAGAAATGCTGTTTTCATTGCCACAAGCGATGCCATAGTGGCATTTACGCATTCATAGTATACATGTATTTTCATGCTATTACATGACAGGTCACAACTCAGTGTGTTTGCAAACAATACACGGACGTACTCACTACTCCATCCATCGTATGAAAAGCTTCCACTACTGACTTGATTAGCTAGCAGCCTGCCAGGCGATATTGGTCTCTAGATAATGTACAGCTTAAAAATGAAAATGTTCGCTCTACTCGTAATAAATGCCCAGCAGCTGGGCATTCATAATCCATTATGATGTGTGAGAAACTAAGACAATCGTGTTCTTCTTTTTCACGACACAATTACACGGCTGGCGCCCTGCAGACTACAATCGCCTGAATTGCATGCCTACGCGCACACTTACACAGCGATTAGGCTCTCTAGCGTGCATTACCTTTTCCAATGGCACAGACCGGTGTGTTGAAGTACGTTCGAAAGGATAAGTGCTGAATGGTAGATGTAAAATAAAGCGGGTGTTGTTGGCTGAAACAGTACAACAACCTTCACAAGTTTCAATGCTGTCAACCCTCACATTGCTGCTGTGAGCATGACGATGAGGGGGAGGGGGGTATAGAGGTTGGAGTCGGGGGGAGGGGGGCATCGAGAGGCATTACGAGGCAAAAATCTCTAAAGGGAATAAGCTGCAGGTCTAATATGCACTAAATACTTGTTTACACAGATTCTTCGCATTGAATTACGTCAGATTTGGCAGTTTATAACGTAGTGATCATATAATATGGATGATATTATTTGCTTAGCAGAACCATTGTGTGAAAACCTGGCAGATTTAAGATCTGAAATGATGCTGGGGCCACGTTAACAGCAAGATATGCAACTAACAGGTTTCTGAACAGCAGTGGTGGCACACACATGCCTGCAGAGCTGGGTTAGGAGTCATTGAAAAGAAGAAGGGCACAGATATAACTGGCCCCAGTTTTCACAAAACTGTTACAGACCTGGCTGACATATAACTGCTGTACAACATCTTACCAACATTAGCATGTGTATAAGGAAATCATTCAAAAAACCTGCCAGTACTCTCCTTCGATCGGCACCATCAATACGGTAGCAGACATTTGACACTACAGTATATTACCAAAACCAAGCGTAATTGCTATCCGGTCAAGATATGGTATATACACAACATGCTTTTTACACAGATTACATTGATTCGTGACATTGAATGTAGTTATACTGCCTACAGCACAGGCACTTGGAACGTCTCAATAAAATACAAAAATGTAAACACAAAATGTATTTACTACCAACGTCTTAATGTTTCTCTACTCTATTTCGCCTATAATCACCTGTAAATGCCGGTCAAATGCTTCATCTGCAACACACAAGTACACCGCATGCTAGCCACAAGTTCCCATCTCGCTTAACACTACGTGGCGAGAGGGTCACAAACCGACGCATTAGAAATATGTTCGGTAGTATAGTTATATGTAAATAGTTACTAAGAAATGATGCGATAGTTGCACATGATGTAACAGGTGAGGTCAAATGTGGTAATACATTGTTTTATTTACGAAATTTTACGAAATTAGGAGTTTGTTTTCAAGCTACCAGGTATTTCGTATGGAAGGGTGTCAGGCTCCTCCGCCGTGTAACTAGTCGGAGAGCCTGGTCGGTTTACCACTACCTCTAACACCACTCACAGTATACTACTATACAGACAATGAAGTCTCGATGTCACAACGATGCACATAGGCATTTGACGTCTCAATAAGCAGTACAAGGAGCACATTGCATATGTATTGCGT
>NW_014577808.1:57762-59957 GCF_000485595.1 Priapulus caudatus
GTGGCGAATCTCGCATAGTATTTCGCACATAGACATAAGAACATCCAGTATGGCGTTTTACAACGTTCAAATATTATAGCGCTCTTCGAAATTCTCTTATTTTAACGTGTATTTCGAGGTAAATATAGTAATTAAGAAATGATGCGATAGTTGCAAACATGTAACAGGTGAGGTCAAATGTGGTAATACATTGTTTTATTTACGAAATTTTACGAAATTAGGAGTTTGTTTTCAAGCTACCAGGTATTTCGTATGGAAGGGTGTCAGGCTCCTCCGCCGTGTAACTAGTCGGAGAGCCTGGTCGGTTTAACCGCATGCCTGCGCTGTGCACAAACAACATGAATAAGAGAGCAGGTAGGAAAGCTTGATCGCTAAATTCGCTCGACACTCGCTTCATTTCACACGGTCACAGCATGAATACAAATCCTACAGCTTCCATCTTGGTATCTATGTGCACATAAATGTTCACTTGTTTAAATTATAATGCCGGCCTTTGTTCTTACCTACTCCCGCCAGAGATATCTCGTGAAATCCTGCAGGAAATGTTCTCTCCGTGAAAATGTAAAGAGGACGACATGTCTGTTTATACACCAGTAATGGGGTGCATTGCATGCCGGGATGAACTGTTGCCTGCCTCCGAGCTCCGTTTCGAGGCCTGCCAAGCCGAGCACAATGCGCGCGGGAATGACGTCACGCACACACGACTACAGCGATCGATCGAAAGTAGCGCCGTTAGGGATTTTCGGATGATACGTCCTCTTAACATTTTCACGGAGAGAACATTTCCTGCCAGATTTCACGAGATATCTCTGGCGGGAGTAGGTAAGAACAAAGGCCAGCGTTATAATTCGAACAAGTGAACATTTATGTACACATAGATACCAAGATGGAAGGTGTTCGATGTGTATTCGTGCTGTGACAGTGTGAAATGAAGCGAGCGTCGAGCGAATTTAGCGATCAAGCTTTCCTACCTGCTCTCTTATTCATGTTGTTTGTGCACAGGGCGGGCGTGCGGTGTACTTGTGTGTTGCAGATGAAGCATTTGACCGGCATTTACAGGCGATTATAGGCGAAATAGAGTAGAGAAACATTAAGACTTTAACATTTGGTAGTAACTACATTTCGTGTTTACATTTTTGTATTTTATGGAGACGTTCCAAGTGCCTGTGCCTGTGGCTGTGGCCTACACTACACTACAGTACCATGTACTGTAGTAATGTAGAACCAGTGCAAACTAGTAAAATACAGAATGAGATTCTTATAGATTTTATTAACACTCATAGGTGATACTTACCTAAAACGAGACTACTGAGTACTGTCTTGCTACGCCTTACAACTCACACGAAAAGTAAACACAAACAAAAACGTTGCCAGCCTTCCAACTTCCGGCTATGTGCATGCCCTCTTGAACTCAATATAAATATATGGCCTATTATTCGTAGATAAGTAATTAATATATGTGTTTTTGTTTAAATTAAGATAGACAAAATATTTAAAAAAAATATAATTATATTATATACATTATGCTATTATTGTCTAATCCATTTTATATGTTTAAGGTTTGTTTCGTAATTTTGACATATTGTGAAGAAACCGAATCACCTCGTCCAGAAGCAACATGGCGGCGCCCATCGCAGAGTAAAAAGATATTGTGATGACTTTTTCTGTTGGCAGTTTTCAGTGAACACTTATTACTGACAAATAGCGTCATCACGCGTAAAATGGTGAGTATACACATTATTATAAAGTTATATGTAATTTTTTTGTAAACTGTTAGAAAAGGTCGTCATTCAGAAGATTCAAGATTCAAATAATTTATGTGTGCATATTTACATTCACTGATTCAGTACGTTATACTCCCTACAACGATACATATTAGAATGAAAGGTCTCAATACATAATGTGATAGATATAGCACTGGGGTGGCGAAAGACCCCCAGAAGCTGCACAGTTAGTTAGGAGCTGAATTCGGCAATCTGTAAGTCCTAAGGAGTAAGGGTGCAAATCCACTTTAGGCACCTTAGCCTTAAGGCCCGCTTATGTCGGCCTTACGACCTAGTCGCCGACAAGATTTGAATATCGTACGTCAAAAACGTGCCAGATCGCCGATAAAAACATCGGCGACCAAACTCGACATGAGTTCTTGGGGGGGGGTTCCGCGGAAAAAAAACCTGATTTGAACCACAAATAGCCCG
>NW_014577808.1:59982-74347 GCF_000485595.1 Priapulus caudatus
CCGAATCCCAGAGTAAAACCATAACGTACGGAGATGCGCACTCAGACCACAAGGATCGAAACACTGACGGCCGAGCCATACGCTGCGAAAAAATGTCCGCGTGCCACTATAATCTGATGACACCGCCTCGCCGCGTTACGGCGCGTCATACGCGACATAGGCGGGTTGACAACTGGCAACAACGGAATTTATTTGACCGCGGATTTCAATTGGATATTTCTTGAGTACACAGCGCAGTGATATTGGGACAAACTAATTACCGCGTTTTGGCTTATAAGGTAATGTACTTATTACAACTACGCAAGGGTGCCAGTTTATTTGTAGCATTCGTTAAAATGGCATAAATCACATGGTTCATCTTATGCCCTTTTAAATATTTGGAATGGTTACAATATGAATGTCTTGAAAAGTTTTGTGATTACAGTTTACATGATTGCACAATGCACACATAAACAGTGATTTTAACTAAAACACGATACATTGGTATCAAAAATTCTAGAAGTATTAGATAACGTGCTCACCACACTGGAACTACTGGTTAACCCATCATTTTAAATTACATGTGTCTGTCCTAATTTTTCTGCATTAATTATATAAAAAATTCCACTTATTTATTGCATCATCTCCTCTGTCCCTCATATACGCACTCCTAGTGGCATACGGTAAAGGTTGTTCCACAGTTCCCTAATTATGCCATAAATACTTCGCCATGAGTTCGTTTTAAAGTAAGAAAACCAACCACGTCAAGCAATTTAACGCAACAATCTAATGCGCACTGCATATATAGATCAGTTAGCGCCACCCTGCCTTGAAAAAGTTCACACTCTAACACTGCTTCAATCATTATGCAAGGAAAATCAGTGCTGTGCTGCATTAAGCAGTAATTTAATCTCGCATTTCTGAGATTATCATCATACTGTAGCTATAACTGAGAATTTTACATCTTCACCACATGATTTGACTCTACCCTTGCACTGATTACTTCTTCATATTTTTATTGACCGTTCTAATATTCACTGGTATTTTATGCATGGCGGTGCATGCTGGCAAGCACGCACCGCATACACACGCACGCATAACACACACACACACACACACACACACGCAACACACACACCACACACACACACACACACACACACACACACACACACACACACACACACACACACAGTGACACACACACACACACACACACGCACACACCACACACACACACAACACACACACACAACACACACACACACACACACACACACACACACACACACACACACACACACAGTTGACACACACACGCACGCACGTACGCACGCACGCACGCACGACCGCACGCACGCAACGCACGCACGACCACACACACACACACGCACACACACACAATACACACACATGTACATATGTATGTACATGCATGTATGTATTGTATGTATATTAGATAGGCTATTTGCCTCCAGTGTAAAAGTTGAAAATTACTTGACACCTGCCAATCATGGGGCCCAGCAAAATGAGCGGAAAGTGATTTGACCCATGTTCGGCCATTTTGGTAAATTATAGTGGGACTCCTACTGCGTTGACATCTTACTGCAGTACCCTAGGATGATGGTGTATCCAGCACGCTCTAACTTAAATCAATCGCCAATTGTAAAAATGTGTGGTACAGCATCTTAAAAATACAGTAATACTCCAGTTATGACAACCTATATTGGGTAAATTTGCACATGTATACGCAATTAGCTAATTATGATCATATTACACACCATAACAAAACGAAACTCCACGTCAAAGCCTCAAACACCATAAACCCAACAACGATTGTGACAAACGAAATCCAAAGCCAACTCGGCAATAGCCGCTCCTCCCCTATAATTCCAATGTTATAATGCATTAATTACCATTTCAGTATTAACATTGATGCCTGTGATTTTACATCAATAAATGATTTATGTTCTGGAATGCAATACTTATGCATTTGCAGGCTGTTATTGTATCAATGACTGTATACATCTTTAAAATTCTACATGTACCATTCAGGCATTCTTATGCATGGCCTGTTGTGTTGCCATGCAGTCTGTAGCGCTACCAAAGACGATCACACATTTATTTGGCAGCAGTCTGTGGCAAACCTGCTGACGTTGTGTTTGTGTATTCTCATTGTACATCTGCATTGGTTCCGCCATTGATCGCAATCTCTGCATTAAATAGCTGTAGAGGTAATAGAGTAAAGGTTTCATCTACTAGTTAGTACAAGAATATTACATCAAAGGCAACCTCTTTGTTGATACAAAAAGCAACTACTGCCAGAGTTTTACATCCTTTTAGTGTTTTCTTTACTGGAAATAGGTCTGTCACTTCAGCAGCCATCCGACTCACAGTCTCGGTACTGAGAGCTTGGTTACGCCATCCTTAAATTGACTACGTCACGAATTTTTCATAGTAAAATTTGTAAAAAAAATTGACATTTTTTTACATTAAAAGTAAGAACTAACGTTACTAAATATATCCTCAAAACTCTCACTTGATAAAAATGTTTTTTACTTTGGTTAAATTTTGCAAAAATCTAGACAATTTGGTAATTTTGTTGTCTGACACTATTCCCCAGTACTGTTCAGATTACTGGCGTCTCTCTATTTTTCACCGGCCAAATTAGGGCATATATTAAAGAAGGCTATATGAGCATGAAAAGTAAACAGAAACACTAAATGTATTTTATACATTTATTTTGTACAAAATAACACACAAATATACTACTTGATGGTGCTAAGAAATTCGTGACGTAATCACTTTAAACAGTCTGTTGCCAGGTAACGGGATGGCACGAGGAATAATTCTGACATATGGATTTTTTTTAATATTCTCCATTTTTAACAATTTTCTGCTACTAATTGCAGCAGAAATCCCGTAAAAATATAGAATACACATTTGAAATAGCAAACGACTGTTCTGGATACATTTTCCAGTTCCACCCTACTCTTTATTCCTAATCCTACTACTACTAGTTAATAAAGGCGCATTGTTGTTGTTTGGTGTCACCACAGTAAAAAATCATTTCATTCATTATATTTATATACAGTTTCAAATACACTGACTCATGCGTGAATAGCTTAGTGTGCAAACCTACTGATCTCGCACACTGTGATAATTAGAAAGAAGTATTATTATTATTATTATTATATAGTACTTACAGTCCATATAACTTGTATAAGTTATTAAGTACAGAGTGGCTATATGCCGGCAGCCGCGAATATATCTGACGGCTGCCGGGCACGGTCTTCGATTTCCTAAATGCCTGGCCAGTTTTTAATTACTCTCAGCCTTACTGACTTAGGCCCAGCGCAAAAATCCACTTTAGGCCACCTTAGGTGTCACGAAGTGATGCCACAGATTTCTGTGTATCATCAAACTGATGCACAGACTTTCCGTATATCAAGGAATGATGCAAAAACCCTAAACCTAAGTCATAAAAGATAACCTTAGGCTTAGGTATCACGAAGTGTGTTAGGGTTAGGGTTAGGGTTAGGCTTTTTGCACATCATTCCTTGATATACGGAGAGTCTGTGCATCAGTTGATGATGCACAGAAATCTGTGCATCACTTCGTGATACCTAAAGGCCCGCTATGTCGGCTAACGATTTATCTATCTGGCGACATACTTTATCGCCGATTAGCCAGCGTAGCAACATCTCATGTCGACTTGAAGTGACTACGCTGCACATCGCCGATCAGATCTGTAGCGTTCCTGCATGAAACGTAGACGGGTTCGCCGGCCCCAGTATTTGTACTAGCACAAGCAGTTCTTTAGCACAAACAGAGCAAGTTTTGACGCCGGGACAGTCTACATAAAACGAGTCACGTACGTAAACACAAAATTCGCCGCTTACCAGTAAACATCATGTAACTTCGTCAACATTACCTCATTTTCTGAACATCGTTATGAATCATTTTTTTCATGTGATTACGGAAAACTTAATATATATTTGAGAAAGGGTTTGTGCAATAATCCCTCTTTGTAACTGCTGGCGATGTGGGCGGTAGGCTGCCATTTTATTAATGACCGTGACTTTTGATAATCATGTGACTCGCACGTATGCGGTGATGGCTGCCACTCACGATTTTGTCGCCGATAGTCCGCATAGAAATAGAAATTTCTATTCCTGCGATCGCAGTCGCGACCGTATTTTCGACATCGCCAAACCCCCAGCAAGGCTTCGCGCCTTCGCTGCTCGCCCTACCGTCTGTGCCGGAAAAACAGTTACCTGCTATTCATTGTCAAATTACCAGCTTTGTCAAAAGTTAACAAGAACCCTGGATTATAACGATGTTCAGAAAATTGAGGATAGATTTACGAAGTTACATGATGTTTACTGGAAAGTGCCATTTTGTTGGTCACGTCCGTGACTCATTTTATGTAGACTGGTCCCGGCGTCAAGCTTGCTCTATTTGTGAGAGCTTACTCTCTTGCGCTAGTACAAATACTGGGGCCGCGAACCCGTCTACGTTTCATGCAGGAACGCTACGATCTGATCGGCGATGTGCAGCGTAGTCACTTCAAGTCGACATGAGTGTTGCTACGCTGCTAATCGGCGATAAAGTAGTCGCCGATAGATAAATCGTAGGCCGACATAAGCGGGCCTTTAGGTATCACGAAGTGATGCACAGATTTCTGTGCATCATCAACTGATGCACAGACTCTCCGTATATCAAGGAATGATGCAAAAAGCCTAACCCTAACCCTAACCCTAACACACTTCGTGATACCTAAGCCTAAGGTTATACTTTATGACTTAGGGTTAGGGTTTTTGCATCATTCCTTGATATACGGAAAGTCTGTGCATCAGTTGATGATACACAGAAATCTGTGCATCAGTTGATGATACACAGAAATCTGTGCATCACTTCGTGACACCTAAGGTGCCTAAAGTGGATTTGCGCCGGGCCTAAGTCAGTAAGGCTGAGAGTAATTAAAAACTGCCAGGCATTTAGGAAATCGAAGACCGTGCCCGGCAGCCGTCAGATATATTCCGGCTGCCGGGCATATAGCCACTCTGTACTTAATAACTTATACTAGTTATATGGACTGTTAAGTACTATATAATAATAATAATAATAATACTTCTTCTAATTATCAAGCAGTGTGTAGGATCAGTAGGTTTGCACACTAAGCTATTCACGCATGAGTCAGTGTATTTGAAACTGTATATAAATATAATGAATGAAATGATTTTTTACTGTGGTGACACCAAACAACAACAATGCCGCCTTTATTAACTAGTAGTAGTAGGATTAGGAATAAAGAGTAGGGTGGAACTGGAGAAATGTATCCAGAACAGTCGTTTGCTATTTCAAATGTGTATTCTATATTTTTACCGGGATTTCTGCTGCAATTAGTACAGAAAATTGTTAAAAATGGAGATATTAAAAAAAATCCATATGTCAGAATTATTCTCGTGCCATCCCGTTACCTGCAACAGACTGTTTAAAGTGATTACGTCACGAATTTCTAGCACCATCAAGTAGTATATTTGTGTGTTATTTGTACAAAATAAAATGTATGAAAATACATTTAGTGTTTCTGTTTACTTTTCATGCTCATATGCCTTCTTTATATATGCCCTAATTTGCCGGTGAAAAATAGAGAGACGCCAGTATCTGAACAGTACTGGGGGAATAGTGTCAGACAACAGAAATTACCAAATTGTCTAGATTTTTGCAAATTTAACCAAAGTAAAAACATTTTTATCAGGTGAGAGTTTGAGGATATATTTAGTAACGTTAGTTCTTACTTTTAATGTAAAAAAATGTCAATTTTTTTTTACAAATTTTACTATGAAAAATTCGTGACGTAGTCAATTTAAGGATGGCGTAACCAAGCTCTCAGTACCAGAGACTGTGAGTCGGATGGCTGCCTGAAGTGACAGACCTATTTCCAGTAAAGAAAACACTAAAAGGATGTAAAACACTGGCAGTAGTTGCTTTTGGTATCAACAAAGAGGTTGCCTTGATGTAATATTCTTGTACTAACTAGTAGATGAAACCTTTACTTCCTATACCTCTACAGCTATTTAATGCAGAGATTGCGATCAAATGCGGAACCATGCAGATGTACAATGCAGATACACAAACACAACGTCAGCAGGTTTGCACCAGACTGCTGCCAAATAAATGTGTGATCGTCTTTGGGTAGCGCTACAGACTGCATGGCAACACAAGGCCATGCATAAGAATGCCTGAATGGTACATGTAAATTTTAAAGATGTATACAGTCATTGATACAATAACAGCCTGCAAATGCATAAGTATTGCATTCCAGAACATAAATCATTTATTGATGTAAAATCACAGCATCATGTTAATACTGAAATGGTAATTAATGCATTATAACATTGGAATTATTAGGGAGGAGCGCTATTGCCAGTTGGCTTGGATTTCGTTGTCACAATCGTTGTTGGGTTTAGGTGTTTGAGGCTTTGACGTGGAGTTTCGTTTTGTTATGTGTGTAATATGATCATAATTTACTAATTGCGTATACATGTGCAAATTTACCCAATATAGGTTGTCATAACCTGGAGTATTACTGTATTTCTTAAGATGCTGTACACACATTTTTACAATTGGCGATTGATTTAAGTTAGAGCGTGCTGGATACACATCATCCTAGGGTACTGCAGTAAGATGTCAACCAGTAGGAGTCCCACTATAATTTACCAAAATTGCCGAACATGGGTCAAATCACTTCCGCTCAATTTCTGCTGGGCCCCATGATTGCAGGTGTCAAGTAATTTTCAACTTTACACTGGAGCAGATAGCCTATCTATATACATACATACATACATGCATGTACATACATATGTACATGTGTGTGTATTGTGTGTGTGGCGTGTGTGTGTGTGGTGGTGCGTGCGTGCGTGGCGTGCGTGCGGTGCGTGCGTGCGTGCGTGCGTACGTGCGTGCGTGTGTGTGTCAACTGTGTGTGTGTGTGTGTGTGTGTGTGTGTGTGTTGTGTGTGTGTGTGTGTGTGTGTGTGTGTTGTGTGTGTGTGTGTGTGTGTGTTGTGTGTGTGTGTGTGGTGTGTGTCACTGTGTGTGTGTGTGTGTGTGTGTGTGTGTTGTGTGTGTGTGTGTGTGTGTGTGTGTGGTGTGTGTGTGCTGTGTGTGTGTGTGTGTGTGTGTGTGTATGCGTGGCGTGTGCATGCGTGCGTGCTTGCATGCATGCACCCATGCATAAAATACCAGTGAATATTAGAACGGTCAATAAAATATGAGAAGTAATCAGTGCAAGGGTAGAGTCAAATCATGTGGTGAAGATGTAAAATTCTCAGTTATAGCTACAGTATGATGATAATCTCAGTAATCGAGAGTAAATTACTGCTTAATGCAGCACAGCACTGATTTTCCTTGCATAATGATGGAAGCAGTGTTAGATTGTGAACTTTTTCAAGCAGGTGGCGCTACTGATCTATATATGCAGTGCGCATTAGATTGTTGCGTAAATTGCTGACGTGGTTGGTTTTCTTACTTTAAAACGAACTCATGGGCAATATTATGGCATAATTAGGAACTGTGGAACAACCTTTACACGTATGCACTAGGGAGTGCGTATATGAGGGACAGAGGGAGATGATGCAATAAATAAGTGGAATTTTTTATATAATTAATTGCAGAAAAATTAGGACAGACACATGTAATTTTAAAATGATGGGTTAACCAGTAGTTCCAGTGTGGTACAGTTATCTTTACATACTTTCTAGAATTTTTGATACCAATGTATCGTGTTTAGTTAAATCACTGTTTATGTGTGCATTGTGCAATCAATTAACTGTAATTCACAAAACTTTTCAACATTCATATTGTAACCATTCACAAATATTAACATTTTTAAACGCATACAAGCCGTGCACTTTTTCATGACTCCCCCACACCTATAATTGGTGTACAAAACTTACGATATTCCAGGTTTGGAGGAAGGTATGAAAGTCGAAACCACATAATTTATTTAGGTTTTGTATAATGACATTTGACTACTCCCCCACCCCACTGTCCTAAAACTTAGAGTTTGTACTATGTTAGTGATGCTGTGATGGTGTAGTGGTCTAAAAAGCTAGATCAACCAGCTGTTCAACCTGCTCAGACTGCACTGATTCATTTTGTTCATAATTATGTTCTGCAAAACATGTATTGCCATAAACTATGCATTCCATGCATATTTCATTGCAAGAGATTGCAACAGCTGGTAAAAATGCTAGCCAAGAGAGAAGATAGAAATTGATAAATAGATCATAACTAAGGGTGGCATTTCATATTTAAATGGATGTGAATGTTAATAAATGTTTCAGTAACTGGTAAGCTATATTTGTACAGATCCTATTCTGATTGCTGAGCAAATTGCAGTGCTGCGTTTCATATTTTAATATTATTTAGTGGGATTGGTAAGTTAGTTTTAATGTAGGTTAAAGGGACAAGCTTAATTGCCACTAGTTTTCATTATGCTGTACACGATTGCATTGGAATTAAAATGTAGGCCGCGTACCCATGAAGCAATTAAGCTATTAGTCAAAGCATACTGTCTTCAAATTGCATGTAACGTATACACGCTATCACAATGTAAAGTGTTGGCGCTTAGCGCACCAGTGAAAAAAATACACGGGGGCTCGGGGCGATTTAGCCCCCGAAATGGCAAAAAGAGCCCCGGAAATGGCAAAAAGAGCCCCCGGAAATTTGCATAGAGTTCAATGCAAACCAAATTTTAGAGTGCTATTTTCATGCACGCGAACTTGAAAAGTAGCCCCCGAAAAATAAATGTTAATTTTTTCCTTGGCACCTGCCATCTTCGCATAATGTCATGTATCGGCGAATTTGTATTCATTTTACGTGGTAGATATTTTCCACTCTTGACTATCGTGAACATCGATTTTATGATTTATAGCACAGAAAAACACACGTCTAGCAAAAATGCACGTAAGCAAACTGCATTATGGGTTGTGATGTATACATTGTATAGGATAAATGCCCGCGGTGCGTATGTGCTACAAATGTGTCTATACTGATATATATATATATTACTATAAATGTGAAGTTGAAATCCAAGGTCATGTGGTTTTTGAAAAGAATCATTGGTAGGGTGGTGATTTGCGCATAACTTGGTTAAATGTTGTTCGTTTGCATTCGTTTCAAATTTTTCATTACACTAGCCACAAGTAGCTTGTATTTGGTACAAGCTATACAGTGTTCGCATCAGTTACAGTTTTCACCAGTGTAATTTCTGTTGATCTGTTTCTTCGTAGGAGGATAGCACGCGAGTTATTGTAACACATATATTTATGTGTGTCAGCTATATATTGGTATCTGCTGTCACTGTGTATATACGGGTAATGTTGAGGAATGACATAAAGCACTTTAGGACAAGGCCCTATAGGGGTAGCAGATCAAACGTTGATGGCTTTATGGTGACAATAATTGTACACACTTGTCACCCGTAAAAGCGTGTACATCATTTACCCGCATAGTGCTTCTTTGTGTGGCTATAGCTATATATAGCAGTAGGGTGCATGTGTGCCTCTTGTAACTCACCACAGAGCACCAGATTCGTGAAGCCATTCCTACAAACTGCATGCACACAGCATCCTGTGATAAAACTAGGAATGAATCTCTCTCTCTTCGTGTCGCTTCCTGCCAGCAGTCAGTTAAAAACTCGCGTGAAATCCTCAAGAACTGCCCGTAAGAATCTGTCAGCAGTAGCAGTAGTATTAGCACCAGCAACAGCAGTAGCAGCAGCATCATCATCAGCAGCAGCAGCAGTAGCAGCAGCAGTAGCAGTAGTAGCAGAATCAGAATAAGCAGCAGCAGCAGCAGCAGTAGCAGCAGCAGCACCACCACCGCCACCAGCAGTAGCAGCAGCAGCAGCAACAGCAGGCCCAGCAGCACCATTGCCACCACCAGTAGCATCAGCAGCAGCACCATCACCACCACCAGTAGCAGTAGCAGCAGCAGCAGCAGCAGCAGTAGCAGCAGCAGCAGCAGTAATAGCAGCACCATCACCACCACCACCAGTAGCAGTAGCAGTAGCAGCAACAGCAGCAGTAGCAGCAGCAGCAGTAGTAGCAGCACCACCACCAGTAGCAGTAGCAGCAGCATTAGTAGCAGCACCATCACCACCACCAGTAGCAGTAGCAGTAGCAGCAACAGCAGCAGCAGTAGCAGCAGCCGTGAGAAACGGTGCAGTCGACTCGCAAATGTCGCAACGAAAAACTGTTTCTAACACGTGACCGTCTGTGATCCAGAGCGGGAGCATGCTTCCAACCCTCTATATAGCTTCCTTCCGGTTCTCTTCCTTCCTCCCGGCTCTAGTCACAGTCCACTCGCCTACAGTAGTAATCAACGTGACCGTCTTGCCATAGCGAGGGGAAGAGAATCTACTAGAGAGCTAAGGATTTTAGATAATTATATAGATAATAAATAGAAATTAGTAGATGCATAGCGGAATAATAGTGAATCTAGATCGTCTACACTCTACAGCCTCGGAGTGGGGAACTCTGTTGCTCGGAGCGCTCTGGTGTGATGTGATATGCGGGACGTAATTAGTAGGGCATCGTTGGCGTTCAGCATCCGCGTGTGTAATGGCAGAGTAATTAGCGATAACAATAGATGAGGAGGATGCGCCCGCATTGAGGATGCGTCATTCGTTATCAGCTCTGTACACGTATGCGCGGTAGATCTGCCTCTCTCTGGCCATAATAAATATATTCGCCTCCGCCCTCCCGCCTCCCCCCGCCGCGACTCCCCACCTTCCTCCGCCACTCTCCGCCTCCCTCACGCCTCTCCCCGCATCCCTCCGCCTCCCACACGCGCCACCGGGAGGCTGAGAGTAGCCGCGTGTGTCTGCGATGTAGCGGCTGCATGCAGGCTCCCGCAGTCTGTCGGCGCGTGAGCGCTGCAGCGGGCCGCCAGCACGTGCGATGCTAGCGTGTAGGCGATGGTTGCACGACAAGACGGCGACGACGACGGCGGCGGGAGAACTCGTCGCTATGGTTGTGATCGAGTTTGATCAGTGTGCAGAGATGGAAGCACCAACAAGATGCGCACCGCTGGTGGTAGGACGCCGTACGTATGCCAACATGGGTGTATGGTTGGGATGATGATGTGGTGATGATGATGATGATGATGATGATGATGATGATGATGATGATGATGATGATGATGATGGTGGTGGTGAGGAGGATGGTTATGATGATGATGATGATGATGCTGATGATGGCAATGGCGATGGTGGTGGTGGTGGTGATGGTGGTGGTGATGATGATGACGATGGTGATGGTGATGATTATCATGATCATGATGATGGCTATGATGGCGGTGGCAGCGGCAGCATGGGTTTTTGCTGCTGCTGCTACTGCTGGCACGGGTATTGTTGTTGCTGCTGCTTCTGTTGCTGTTGCTGCTGCGGTTGTTGGTGTTACTAATGCTACTGCTGTTACAGCTGTTTGTGTTGCTATTTGTGTTGATGATGGTGTTGATACAGAGGCTGGAGTTAATCATCCGTTTGATTAGAAACACCTTTCGTGATCAGATGGGCGGCTGAGGCTGTCACCAGATGTGCTTCAACCTTATTATTCCTCAGAAAACAAAACAAAAATGATACCGAGAAATGAGTATCTGCTAGACATAGCGACGAAGGTACGATGACGAAGGTATAGCGTGAGATTTTGCGCGCGTCTGCAAGGCGTTGTTATCGTCTGTTAGTCGTGCGCACGCACGTCGTACGTAGTTACAGACGCGCCGCTTTCGCAGACGTTTATAATACATTAGTCTAGTTTGCCAACAACTATCGCGAGCTGTTACGTCTCGGTTATATCAGTGCGTGTGCTGTATATGGTATCAAGCTCTTGAAGTACGTATAGACATACTTAATACACTCTTGACGGTATATGTGGTGGCGGGGCGATGGAAGGGTGAAGGGGGTTAGGCGACGTAAGAGTTCACGTTTTGACAAAACAAATGTGATTTAGGAGGTGAAAAAGATCGATTTTAACGCCCGACTGAAAGTCGTTTTGTTGACAGCATAGAGGACGCATGTAAGGAGACTAATTGGCTGGCCTACTTCATATATTATTTTCATGGTTGACAGAACGGTCTCTATCGACAGAAGGTCACACGGTGGTGAGTGACTAGAGCACGCGGCTGCGACTCGTGTACATGTTGTCATCGTGATGAATAGTGTAGTTAGTGAGTGGGTGTGTGTCATAGTGGGTGTGTCCGCTCGGCGCACTGCTAGCTGACACAGCACGCAACTCCCAGCACGTACGTGTGTGCGTGCGTGCGTGCGTGCGTATACGTACGTGTGTGTATATATAACCTTTCAAATATTGACGGTGTTTGGTGAGTGAAACCAGCAGGCGACCTAGCGACCCCACCAACCTCGTGGATGTAGTTACTATAGCGTGTCCTCATCGCACCCGATGACACGAATCTCCGTCGCTTTGTCTACACCTAGATCGGACCGATGTCTCGTAAGTCCACTAACTTTACTCGATTTGCGATCATTACATGGAAATGATGAAGTCTTGGATGAAAGGGTCTTCTATCCGCGTACGGACGTGTTGAAAGGCTTGTTGGTCGGAGGGCTATAGTATATGCGGAGAGTTATGTAGTAACGTTGTTTGTCGCGAGGGCTATAGTATATGCGGAGAGTTATGCTAGTAACGTGTGTTAGTCGAGAGGCTATAGTATATGCGGACTAGTTATGTTAGTACACGCTGTAGGTCGGGAGGCTATAGCTAATACTGCCGGATAGTTATGTAGTAACGTTGTAGCGTCGGAAGGGCTATAGTATAGCGGAGAGTTATGTAGTAACGTTGTATGTCGCGAGGGGCTATAGTATTATGCGGAGAGTATGTAGTAACGTGTATAGTGTCGGCAGCGGCTATAGATATGCGGAGAGTTATGTAGCTACACGTTGTAGCTCGGAGGGCTATAGTATATGCGCGCAGAGTTTAGTGTAGTAAACGTTGTTTGTCGGAGGGGCTATAATATATGCGGAGTAGCTTATGTAGTGAACGTTGTTTGTCGCCGAGGGCCTATAGATATATTGCGGAGAGTTATGTAGTAAGCGTTGTGGTCGGAGGCTATAGTATCATGCGCGAAGTTAGTAGTTAGTAAGCGTTGTTAGCGTCGGAGGGCTAATAATAATCTATGCGGGGAGTTATGTAGTAACTTTGTTTGTCGCGAGGGCTATAGTATATGCGGAGAGTTATGTAGTAACGTTGTAGGTCGGAGGGCTATAGTATATGCGGAGAGTTATGTAGTAACGTTGTTTGTCGCGAAGGCTATAATATATGCGGAGAGTTATGTAGTAACGTTGTACGTCGGAGGGCTATAGTATATATGCGGAGAGTTATATGTAGTAACGTTGTAGGTCGGAGGGCTATAGTATATGCGGAGAGTTATGTAGTAACGCTGTTTGTCGGAGGGCTATAGTATATGCGGAGAGTTATGTAGTAACGTTGTTTGTCGCGAGGGCTATATATAGTATATGCGGAGAGTTATGTAGTAACGTTGTTTGTCGCGAGGGCTATAGTATATGCGGAGAGTTATGTAGTAACGTTGTAGGTCGGAGGGCTATAGTATATGCGGAGAGTTATGTAGTAACGTTGTTGGTCGCGAGGGCTATAGTATATGCGGAGAGTTATGTAGTAACGTTGTTGGTCGCGAGGACTATAGTATATGCGGAGAGTTATGTAGTACCGTTGTTGGTCGCGAGGACTATAGTATATGCGGAGAGTTATGTAGTAACGTTGTTGGTCGCGAGGGCGATGCGTGTGTGTGTGTGACTAGCAGGTGATAGATTCTCGTTTAGATATGATCGACTGTACGTTGCTACACAGTAGCTGTGCATCGCTAGAAGAGGCCAGTCTGGCTATTCAATACTCGGTGTGTATGTGAAAGCGCGCAAGTCTGCTTTTAGCTAATAATACATATATTAGACATGTATTATTATTATACATGTATTATTATTATACATGTATTATTACATGTGTTATTAGCTCTTGACTGTAGTATACTCGTGTAATGTTGGTACGCACGCACGCGTGCACATATCACATGTTCTTCAACAGTACGACTCACTCTGTCTGTACAAGCCTACCAACCCAGCACTGAGAGATAGACGAGCACACTACAGCTCGCCCCTATACACAGATCGATAGCCACGTCCTATCTACATCTTCTGTGCCACGTTCACCCAGTAACGCGCGCACTGGCAACCACGCGCGCACTGGCAACCTGTTTTCACTGTCACACACATCTCTGTCAATTCTATCGTTCTCTCGCTTTCTCTCTATCTCTGTCTCTCTCTCTCTCTCTCTCTCTCTCTC
>NW_014577808.1:76450-79362 GCF_000485595.1 Priapulus caudatus
GTACGTACGAGTTTAGTTCTTCGTCGTCGTACGTTGTATTCTCTTTATTCTTTTCTCTCTTACTTCTCTTCTCTCTCTCTCTCTCTCTCTCTCTCTCTCTCTCTCTCTCTCTCTCACACACCACCACTCTCTCTTTCGCTCGCCACCTTTCCCTCTCCATCGCTCTTCCTTTCTCTCTAGATCGCTTCCCCCTCTCACTCTCCCCTTTCTGTCACCTTTGCTTGGTCTTCACTCTCACCGCCTCTCTCATTGTTTCATTCCCCGCTATCTCCTTCTCTCTTGCAGACTCCCATGTATCATTGTTGCGTGTCGTTACAGACTATCACGCATCATTGTTGCATATCATTATTACGTGTCATTGTTACGTGTCAGCGTTGCGTGTCGTTGCAGACTATCACGCATCATTGTTGCATATCATTATTACGTGTCATTGTTACGTGTCAGCGTTGCGTGTCGTTGCAGACTATCACGCATCATTGTTGCATATCATTATTACGTGTCATTGTTACGTGTCAGCGTTGCGTGTCGTTGCAGACTCGGGCGGCGCCATGAAGAAGCGCTTTGCATTCATCGCGGCGACGGTGTTTGTTCTGTGGAACCTCGTCACCTGGTACGTCATCTTCTCGCAGCTGTCCACCAAGGTAGGTCAAGGTCAAGCGCACTAGGTCAACATGCCAGGTCACATGCTATGTCAAGTTGCTGTTCACTGACCTATATATATATATACAACAAATTCAAGAAATAGGTAAAGGGTGTTTAAATTTTAATCAGCGAGATTTCAAGACGTACATCTCTTCGTCAGGCTTTCGGCTGAAACATGGGTGTTCGTGTGTGTTTTTACTTCTATATATATATATATATTTATATATTGTTTTTACTTCTATATATATATATTTATATAAGTAAAAACACACGGACACCCATGAAGAGATAAGATCCATTTAAAAATAGAAATAGTTGTCAAAATTTTATTACGCGAGCTTTTGACCGACGAACATAGTATCTCGTCAGGCGACAACAACAGACATTGTTATTTAACGAACTTTCTGTTGGGTCGCTGAGCGAAGAGAACATAGTTGTTCTCGAAAGTCTCGGCGTTAAATAAAATTTTGACAGCCTATTTCTCTATCTATTATATTTTATATAGTATATATAGTATATATATATATATATATATATATTGGCGGGAGTTTATCCCCATACAGGGGCGTGTACAGGGTCTAACCGTAACCTAAACTTGCGAGGCACGCGGAGGGGTGGTCTGGGGCCCCCCCCAGAAACATTTTGAAATTAGACCGCCTTAGATGCTGTTTCTGCACAGACAGGGGGGGGTCCGGACCCCTGACCCCCCTGTACACGCCCCTGCCGTGCGTACATCTCGCTGTCGTTGCAGAATGGCGCCGGCGTTGCTGAGAAGGTGTCCAGCTGGAGCGAGAGATCCGCGCAGCCAGGTGCAGACGAACGACGAGCTGCTGCGCCTCCTGGTGGCGCAGAAAGACAAGCTCGGCGCCATCGTGAGTAGTGCTGAGAGACAGTGTAATGTGTGTGTGTATGTGTGGGGGGGGGCATGTGTGTGTGTGTGTGTGTGTGTGTGTGTGTGTGTGTGTGTGTGTGTGTGTTGTGTGTGTGTTGTGTGTGTGTGTGGTGTGTGTGTGTGTATGTGTGGGGCATATGTGTGTGTGTGTGTTTGCGCGCGTGTGTGTTTGCGCGCGTGTGTGTATGTTTGTGTGCGTGCGTACGTACGTCTGAGCGTACGTGCGTGCGTGCGTGCTCGTGCGTGCGTGCGTGTGTGCGTGCGTACATGCGTGTGTGCGTGCGTGCGTGCGTGCGTGTGAGCGTCTAACCTTCGCTGCTCGACGCGGTCGTTGCGGGTGGACGGACGCGCGTGCGTCACGATGATCGCGCGTCAAAAACCTCGCACGCGCCGCGAGGAGCAGGAATGCGCTCGCACGTCCGCAGCCGGAGTTTTACGAGACATGGAATTCATCGTATATATAAACGCGTCGAGATGAGGTGCGAGATAACACGAGAGAGATGAAAACGAAGCCATATAGGCTGCGCGGCGGAGGCAGCCAGCGATGACAAAAAACAGATATAAACGCGAGGGGAGAAATCGGAGAGCGGCGAGAAAAACTCTCCCTCTCGTCTGAGCCTGATCGCTTACCCGCGTGTGACAGACGGAGTGTGTTTATTGGAAAAAGTGGATGACTAAAAGCTAGCCGAATTTATCACGTTTCTTTCACGCATTCCTCCTCGCTGCATCGCACATTGGGGCTTCGCGCTTCGTCGTAGTTTATTGATTCTCGCGTGGTGCACGTTTATACTTGCGATATATATATATAATATATATATAAATATATATATATATATATATATATTATGTATAGTATAATATATAATATATGTATGTATATATATATATATATACTTATATTAGTGAAAAAGCTGTGAATATAGTTTATCGGCGTGCGGCTGACAGCGTAGGATTAACTGTGCTATGTATTTTTTGTTCGTTTATAATATATGCATATTGAATTGTCCAAGAATGAGATTGGCTTCAGATGCGTCTGGTAAGAGGAGTAATTAATGAATGTGGAATTCTGAATGCTATACGGTGATGGTTGGTATGTGCGCGCGTGGTATGCTATGCCATAGCACAGTGACATTTCCCACTCCTCTTACTCATCTCTCGTCTGCTCTCCTCTTTCTCTCTCTCTCTCACACACGCTATCTCTCTCTCTCTTTCTCTTTCTCTCTCTCTTTCTTTCTCTCTCTCACATGCTCTCTCTCTCTCTCTCTCTCTTTCTCTCTCTCTCTCACACGCTCTCTCTCACACACACACACACACACGCTCTCTCTCTCTCTCTCTCTCTCTCTCTCTCTCTCTCTCTCTCTCTCTCTCTCTCTCTCTC
>NW_014577808.1:80755-83087 GCF_000485595.1 Priapulus caudatus
GAGAGAGAGAGAGAGAGAGAGAGAGAGAGAGAGAGAGAGAGAGTGTGTGTTTAAAATAAACCAAATATTGTATCGCATAATCACGGGCGGAATTTGTTTTATGTAATAGCATGTGGCTATGCAGCGCCGGCTAAGGGTGCGTGCGTGCGTGCGTGCGTGTGTGCGTCCGTGAGTGCGTGCATGTATGCGTGCGTGAGATATCGCATTAAGTAGACAAGGATCCATATATCCGCGCGGCAGACAGACGCTTATATATCTTTGGGATTCTCAAACTGGCTTCAGCAACAAAGACGAATATAAGAACAGCGAAACGAGCGTCTGCGCTCAAGGTGCGAACCCGCCGCCTGTCGCCGTGTCTCCCGAGCGCTCTCCCGCTGCGGCGTAGACGGGCTCCGTACGTCGCTAAGAAACGCTGAGAGCTCGTCGAAGGGCCTTGTCGACGGTCTAGAGGAAATATGATTGACGGATCGACAAACACGCGGAGCTGACGCGTGCGTGTGTTCTTTGTGTTCGTGACTGAAGCCGAAAGGTAACAAAGCTGAAAATGATAGCAGCGGCAGCAGCAGCAGCAGCAGCATCAAGAGACGCACCAGTGCTACTAGTACTAGTACCGTGATAGCAGCCGTAAATGCAGCAGCAGCAGCGGCAGCAGCGGCGGCAGCGGCGGCAGCAGCAGCGGCAGCAGCGGCAGCAGCAGCAGCAGCAACCTCACAGCAGCAGCAGCAGCAGCAGCAGTAGCAGTAGCAGCAGCAGCGGCAGCAGCGGCAGCAGCGGTAGCAGCGGCAGCAGCAGCAGCAGCAGCAGCAGCAGCAGCAGCAGCAGCAACAACAACAACAACAACACAAAAACAGCAACAGCAGTAGCAACAGTAGTATTAAAAATAAAAATCATAGAGAAATCGGTAGCCGCAGCAGCGAGCAAGCGGCAGAGATTCTGCACTGAAAGCGGGCCCCGGTCGTTCTCCACGCATGAAAAACACGCGAACGGTGTAAAAACGAATGCATACGCAACGAGAGAGCTTGCTATATATATAGTTAATGCCATGGCTTCGTCCAATCTACGTTCGGCGTCGAATGTCTTGTAATAAAAAGCGAAACTACGCGAATTGGTCTCATTTGGAGCGAGGCCGCGCATGTCGTTAGGCTTTAAAGAAATCAGGCTCGGTCTATATTGTGTGTGTGTGTGTGCGTGCGTGTTCGAGAGAGAGAGAGAGAGAGAGTAGAGAGAGAGAGAGAGGAGAGAGAGAGAGAGAGAGAGAGAGAAAGGGAACAAGAGGGGGAGAAAGGGAGGCGAGGAACCGGCGCGGAGAGAGAGAGAGCGAGAGAGTGAGAGAGAGAGAGAGAGAGGAGAGAGGAGAGAGAGAGAGAGAGAGAGAGAAGAGAGAGAAGATCAAGACGGTGGTTAGAATCATATACGAAATTGAAGCTAATCAACGCAATCTACAATCTGTGCGCCAGTCTCTATTTCCCGCTGACGGTGCCAGAGTAATTTCAGCGAAGCCCGAATGATTGCATTGCTGCGCTTTTCATTCGTGAGGCGCCCACGGGTCCGTTCTGACTGCTGGGCGCTACAGCAGCGCTGCACGCGCACCACACACCCCCCGCACACGCACGCACAACACACAGACACACACACACACAGCAACACACACCACACACTAGCTGGCAGGAGGAAGAGGTGTCCCACACACACAGCACGCACTCACGGCACGCAGCAGCAATGCATGCCACACACACGCATGGCCCGCACGCACGCACGCACGACATGCACGGGACAGCAGCACACAACACAGCAACACGATACAATAGTAGACAGATCGAGCCTGATTCTTTTAAAGCCTAACGCACATGGCGCGGCGCTACGGTGGTCGAGCCAAATGAAGGACCAGAATTGCACGCGAGTGTGTCGGCCTTTTTTATTACAAGCACATTTCGACGCCGCCAGAACGTGATTGGTACGACAGCCATGATATAACTATCATATATGATAGACAACGCTCTCGTTCGTTGCGTACGCATGTGCGTTTTTACACCGTTAGTCCGCAGACGTCGTTTTTCTCATGCAGCGTGGAGGGAACAGCCGGGGCCCGCATCTTCCCAGTGCAGAATCTCTGCCACGAGCTATGCCCTGACGCGTGACTGCCGTCGGCATACCGCGGTCTTCTCTAGATGATTTATTACATTTTTAATACATAGCTGATTGCTAAATGCTGGTTGCTGATTTGTTTGGTGTTGTTGTTGTTGTATTGAAATTCGCTCGCACCGGCTGCTGAGCTGCTGCTGCTGGAGGTTGGCTCGCTGCTGCTGCCGCTGCTAACCCCGGATAGCTGCCA
>NW_014577808.1:83112-88112 GCF_000485595.1 Priapulus caudatus
GAGAGAGAGAGAGAGAGAGAGAGAGAGAGAGAGAGAGAGAGAGAGGGGGGAAGAGCGAAAGGCAGCGAGGGGACTGGGAGAGACAGAAATTTGAAAGAGAGATGACGAGAGAAAGGGAAGAAATTGCAGTTGACCTGGTGACCGCTAGTCTATTGACTGCAAAGCGAACATTATTGCCAAGCGCAATTTTTAACACGTAATATAAAGTCAGTGAGAGTGAGAGTACCAGCTGATGCATCACCTCGGGAAGAAATGCTTATACTCATTATCCGAGTCAATCAGGACATTATGCATAGCACTGCGCGCCCACTCTCTGCTGAGCTGCTGGGGCCCATTGTCAAAAACAAATCTAGTC
Source organism: Priapulus caudatus (assembly GCF_000485595.1). Taxonomy (NCBI): domain Eukaryota; kingdom Metazoa; phylum Priapulida; class Priapulimorpha; order Priapulimorphida; family Priapulidae; genus Priapulus; species Priapulus caudatus. Next base: position 83,468 of record NW_014577808.1, read on the forward strand.
TCAACATTAACAAATGCTTAACAAATAACAATAACAATATTAACAACATAACATCAAACAATCAACACAAAACACAAACAAACAACAATATCAACAGCATCAACACATCAAACAAACAAACAAACAACTATAACCACATTAGCAAATTATTTCTTAACAACTCTAGTCTCAACATCTTTTTTTCGTAGACCGGATCTCCTCCATACACTGCGTAGGAGAAACTCACCCTATTACTTTACCCTATTTCTGTCTAAACCTTGCCGAAGCATTCACAGCTGTGCGCAGCTGGCTGTGGGATATTTGTAGGAGACCAAGCTTGCTTATTTACGAAAATCTCTCGGTGCAACGTTCGCTACGTCCACCAATCTCCAGTGAGGTTTGAAAACGATTGGCTATAAAGTCGGGTTGCCTATGAAGTCAGTTTGTTTTTAATAGTTTTTGTTGTTTTGAGTCTGATCGGTGTTAAACTCGGATTGGTTTCGATGTCGCTTGTCGTTAATTTCACCATCCGAAATTCCGAATTTCGCACTGAAATCGTATATAGCTGCGATGCCGCGAGCCGAGCGCCAGTCCAGCGACCCCATTGGTTCTCCGTCGTTTGAACTCTAGCTCACTATGGCAACGGTGAGGAGCAGTAGACGCGTCCGCATGCGTAAACTTCCCCCCCCCTCCCCCACACGCATTTTTGTTGCGGTTGGCGCTCGCGCTGTAATTTCACGCGCAAATGTTTGGGAATGCGGTAAAAATTTCTTGCTTCGCCGATCGCCCTAATGACATTTGATGCGGACCGACCCGGGTTAGGTCGAGCCAGACGATAATCATGCAGGCTAGGATGCTGCAGTCCGAAGCATATAGGGCTCGGCGCAATTAAGATTGTCACACAAGATGTCGGGGGAAGATTGCTCGGCAGGGGGCGTGGTGGGAGTTATCAGATCTGGTCCATCTGGTCTCCATCATGTGTCCATCATCATTTCATGATCTAGATGTGCTGCGCCCTTCCCTGTCATCCTTTACAGTATGGAATCCCTCCACTCGCTGCAGCCGGAACATATTTAGTCTGAAAACACTATACTGGTGTATACGGATATTCAGCTGCTAGGTGGCAGCACTGCTGTATACTAGCATGCTCACGCCATTCTCTAATTGTCTTTTACAGATCTCTCGCGTCTCAATGTGTTGCCGCCCGATCGGGACCGCTTTGAGCAGACAGGGGGCGCTGCGGCTGCCGTGAATACAAGCGCGGCGGACGGACCCATCATAGCTGTTCTTGTGTTCTCCTGCAATCGGCCGACGGTGTCTCGTAACTTGGACCAGTTGATCAAGTGAGTAATCGCTGCATCGATGATCTCGCTGCGCTACGGCGAAGGGTGCTGAATAATTTGCGTGCGCATTTGAAGTAGATGAGTTCTAGTGTAACTGATGCACACATCCGACGCTTAACTCTAATAATAACCATTGCACTAAACTTCACCTTAACTTCAACCATAACCCTAGTTTTAATCTTATCTCTACCCTTCTCTACTTCTTATGCTCAACTACTGCCCTAACTCTGACCTCAACCACACACCTTAAGCTAGCTTTAACCACATCTACCCTAACCTAAATAGTAAATCTAACCAGAGCCGTTTTTCTAACTCTATTCCCGACCCCAATCTCAACTCTCATGCCGGCCCTAGCCATAATTTACCGCTTCCTCACGCTATCCATAACATCCACTATCCATACTTGTCATGAATTAATACGAACCGATAATTAATTTAACGATAATAATAAATTTGCCACCGAATCATCACAATACCTCGCCGATACTACCGTCCTTTAGCTTAATGGGTTCGAACGCAGCACAATGACCTGTAGTCTGCCTGACGTGGATGCGTGGAACATTGCCGTGCCCGCTTGACCTTTCCCTGTGGTTTGACGTATGCAGTTGACCTTGCATATTCCCAGGTACCGACCTTCAGCCACCAGCTTCCCGATCATCGTCAGTCAGGACTGCGGCGACAAGCCAACTGCGGCCGTCATCCAGGACTACGTGAAGCGACGAGACGTGCTGACTCACATCAGGGTAGGTTGTCCGAGCCGCCCGTTGCCACGGCGACGAGACGTGCTGACTCACATCAAGGTAGGTTGTCCGAGCCGCCCGTTGCCACGGCGACGAGACGTGCTGACTCATATCAAGGTAGGCTGTCCGAGCCACCCGTTGCCACGGCGACGAGACGTGCTGACTCATATCAAGGTAGGTTGTCCGAGCCGCCCGTTGCCATGGCGACGAGACGTGCTGACTCGCATCAAGGTAGGTTGTCCGAGTCACCCGTCGCCACGGCGACGAGACGTGCTGACTCACATCAAGGTAGGTTGTCCGAGCCACCCGTTGCCATGGCGAAGAGACGTGCTGACTCACATCAAGGTAGGTTGTCTGAGCCGCCCGTCGCCACGGCGACGAGACGTGCTGACTCACATCAAGGTAGGTTGTCCGAGCCGCCCGTTGCCACGGCAACCCGGCGTGCTGACTCACATCAAGGTAGGTTGTCCGAGCCGCCCGTCGCCACGGCGACGAGACATGCTGACTCACATCAAGGTAGGTTGTCCCAGCTGCCCGTTGCCACGGGGACGCGGCGTGCTAACTCACATCAATCGCCGTGGCGACGGGCGGCTCGGACAACCTACCCGAGACGTGCTGACTCACATCAAGGTAGGTTGTCCGAGCCGCCCGTCGCCACGGCGACGCGGCCGCTGACTCGAGCTTTTCTGAGCTCTGGCGTCAGTGTGATCCCTAATGAACTAAAAATTGTGTCAACTTGTTGTAATTAATTCGGTGTGGCGCTGATGGCGTGTGTGTGTGTGTGTGTGTAGGTTTAAAAGGTTAAGCGCAGGCTGCCTGTGTTCTAATTGGCTCGGCTCGGTTGTTAATGAATCATTACTAATACACTACTAGTATTACGCATTATACATTATACATTATAATTACACATTATACACTACCCGGCACGTGGGCCCGGGGGAGGGGGGGAGGCACTCGCATCAGAACTGGGTAGGGGGGTGCCTCGGGGACCTTGAAAACCTGACCTTGCCGCAAACCGCTTTGCGCCCTAAAATACACCCTGTCCCAATATACTGCACTGAAAATTATACCCTGTTGCAATATTGCACACTTCGGTTATGTCCTGTCCTCCTGTCAGTATAGGCAGATTTTGTTCCAATATTGGCCTGGTGATATTGGCCCAATATTGTCTTGCCAATATTGGGCCGATATTGAACCAATATCTGCCTATATTGGTCCAATATTGGCCTGGTGATATTGGCTCAATATTGTTTTGCCAATATTGGGCCAATATCAGCTTGATGGGTGGTATCTAGATATCCCTGTGCCAATAATGATGTTCGGAAAACATACCCTGTCCAGCGGCACGTCCCCAGTACCTTTAACAATGAGAGTGCCCCCCCCCCCCTGGGCACATGGGCCTTCCCCCGTCTGTCACTGAATACATTCGTCTAATTTAGGCTGACATTTTAATAGCCGATGCAGTTTAATGCCTTCCTATAAAGACCATGCCTGTATACTATACCTTTTCTAGCCTTTCTACTTCTACTTGTGCACTTGTATACTGTTGCTCTGCCTCTACTCCTGCCTGTCTGACATGATAATAGGCCTCGTTATGTATTGCGTTCCACGAAAAAAAAGTTCGTAATGCGAAAATCCGTAACGCGGAAATCTCATTTTCCCCTAATTGAATTCCGTTACATAATTGGAGGTACGTGAAATTTTTTCAGATAAAATGTGTACTAGAAGAACACTGAATGCAACTACACATTTTTTTAAATGCATATATTGGTTACTTAATGACGTGACAGTATGATAATACAGGGGAGCAAATTGGAGTCACTAGGAGGGGAGAGGGAGCGGCGAGCGCGCACTATCACCAGCTGGCGTAGGTTTGTTTGTGTGCTTCAAGCACCGCTAACTTCAAGGAGGCCAAAATTTATCTAAAAAAGCCAGTTGCTGTTTAGGGCGGGCTGTAGCAGCTGAAGTCGTTGCGGCATTGAAACGATACGGGACGCAGGGGGTAATGATGGCAGGAGCACGCGCGCATTTCATGAACAGCGTAGGACAAAATCTATAATGCGATATCGAGGTACGCTAAACGTACCAGAGATGAACCGCCCGACCCGTGTTGGCGGGCGTGGCGACTGCATATTAATTTAGCACATAAATTTTATTTACAGTGATTGAGCACGCCACCTTTTGTGTTAAATGACCCGCTAAACCTTTTTCAAAATTCCGTAAGAGCGATTTGCGTTTCCTAAAACCGAGTTTAGTGCTGATAGTTTGCAAGTTATCGTAATGGGCGAGTTGTCGTGCCCCAGAGTTGCGGTTGTTATTTTAAACTAACGCTTGTGAAACCACGTAAGGGCGAATTTGTGTAACCCAAGTTGTCGTAGCGCGTGCTGGGGGTATTACCGTACTTCTCAGCGGTGGATGCAGGATTTCAAGAAGGGGTGAGAAACAGGCAGGGGGTATGGGGGTCCTCCCCTAGAAAATTGTGAAAATGCAGATCGCAGGAGATGGTATTTGAGGCACTTTTGAGTACATGTACAGCTTTCATTCTGGCTACGACAATTCTCTTTTTAGTAGAACAATTCTCTG
>NW_014577808.1:89490-96161 GCF_000485595.1 Priapulus caudatus
ACATCAAGGTAGGTTGTCCGAGCCGCCCGTCGCCACGGCGACGAGACGTGCTGACTCACATCAAGGTAGGTTGTCCGAGCCGCCCGTTGCCAAAGCGACGAGACGTGCTGACTCACATCAAGGTAGGTTGTCCGAGCCGCCCGTTGCCACGGCGACGAGACGTGCTGACTCACATCAAGGTAGGTTGTCCGAGCCGCCCGTCGCCACGGCGACTCGGCCGCTGACTCGAGCTTTTCTGAGCTCTGGCGTCAGTGTGATCCCTAATGAACAAAAAATTGTGTCAACTTGTTGTAATTAATTCGGTGTGGCGCTGATGGCGTGTGTGTGTGTGTGTGTGTAGGTTTAAAAAGATTTGCTCTGACATCTGGCAGCTGCTGGCTGATGAGCGCAGGCTGCCTGTGTTCTAATTGGCTCGGCTCGGTTGTTAATGAATCATTACTAATACACTACTAGTATTACGCATTATACATTATACATTATAATTACACATTATACACTACCCGGCACGTGGGCCCGGGGGAGGGGGGGAGGCACTCGCATCAGAACTGGGTAGGGGGGTGCCTCGGGGACCTTGAAAACCTGACCTTGTCGCAAACCGCTTTGCGCCCTAAAATACACCCTGTCCCAATATACTGCACTGAAAATTATACCCTGTTGCAATATTGCACACTTCGGTTATGTCCTGTCCTCCTGTCAGTATAGGCAGATTTTGTTCCAATATTGGCCTGGTGATATTGGCCCAATATTGTCTTGCCGATATTGGGCCGATATTGAACCAATATCTGCCTATATTGGTCCAATATTGGCCTGGTGATATTGGCTCAATATTGTTTTGCCAATATTGGGCCAATATCAGCTTGATGGGTGGTATCTAGATATCCCTGTGCCAATAATGATGTTCGGAAAACATACCCTGTCCAGCGGCACGTCCCCAGTACCTTTAACAATGAGAGTGCCCCCCCCCCCCTGGGCACGTGGGCCTTCCCCCGTCTGTCACTGAATACATTCGTCTAATTTAGGCTGACATTTTAATAGCCGATGCAGTTTAATGCCTTCCTATAAAGACCATGCCTGTATACTATACCTTTTCTAGCCTTTCTACTTCTACTTGTGCACTTGTATACTGTTGCTCTGCCTCTACTCCTGCCTGTCTGACATGCCTGCCTCGTTATGTATTGCGTTCCACGAAAAAAAAGTTCGTAATGCGAAAATCCGTAACGCGGAAATCTCATTTTCCCCTAATTGAATTCCGTTACATAATTGGAGGTACGTGAAATTTTTTCAGATAAAATGTGTACTAGAAGAACACTGAATGCAACTACACATTTTTTTAAATGCATATATTGGTTACTTAATGACGTGACAGTATGATAATACAGGGGAGCAAATTGGAGTCACTAGGAGGGGAGAGGGAGCGGCGAGCGCGCACTATCACCAGCTGGCGTAGGTTTGTTTGTGTGCTTCAAGCACCGCTAACTTCAAGGAGGCCAAAATTTATCTAAAAAAGCCAGTTGCTGTTTAGGGCGGGCTGTAGCAGCTGAAGTCGTTGCGGCATTGAAACGATACGGGACGCAGGGGGTAATGATGGCAGGGGCACGCGCGCATTTCATGAACAGCGTAGGACAAAATCTATAATGCGATATCGAGGTACGCTAAACGTACCAGAGATGAACCGCCCGATCCGTGTTGGCGGGCGTGGCGACTGCATATTAATTTAGCACATAAATTTTATTTACAGTGATTGAGCACGCCACCTTTTGTGTTAAATGACCCGCTAAACCTTTTTCAAAATTCCGTAAGGGCGATTTGCGTTTCCTAAAACCGAGTTTAGTGCTGATAGCTTGCAAATTATCGTCATGGGCGAGTTGTCGTGCCCCAGAGTTGCGGTTGTTATTTTAAACTAACGCTTGTGAAACCACGTAAGGGCGAATTTGTGTAACCCAAGTTGTCGTAGCGCGTGCTGGGGGTATTACCGTACTTCTCAGTGGAGGATGCAGGATTTCAAGGAGGGTGAGAAACAGGCAGGGGGTATGGGGGTCCTCTAGAAAATTTTGAAAATGCAGATCGCAGGAGATGGTATTTGAGGCACTTTTGAGTACATGTACAGCCTTCATTCTGGCTACGACAATTCTCTTTTTAGTAGAACAATTCTCTTTATGATCAACAAGATGAAATCACTAAAAATTACTATAACTATAAGTTCTGCTGCTGTTGCCGACACTGACACTCTTGCATCTGTTCTTGCGACCGCATTTCAGCAACCGGATCTCAGTGACATAGTGCTGCCGCCGAAGCAGAAGAAGTTTGCCGGCTACTACAAGATCGCGCGGCACTACCGCTGGGCGCTCAACCAAGCGTTTCACGAGCTGAAGTATGACACGGTCATCATCGTCGAAGGTACGCTGATCGCGCGCGAAAAGCCGAGGGCAAGAGACGGCGTGCGCGCAAACAACGGATCGATTGATCGATCAATCAGTTTGATCAATCGATTAGGTATGGTCGAGCGAGGAGAATCGGCGGATGTGTGAGAAGGAGCGCATTTGACTCTCGCTTGTCGGCGTCGCTGTTGTCACGCGATGATGGCGCTGATGACCTTGGAACGTTTCAGACGACCTTGACGTCGCGCCGGACTTCTTCGAGTACTTTGCGGCGACGTATCGCGTGTTGAAGGCAGACCCGACGCTGTGGTGCGTGTCGGCATGGAACGACAACGGCAAGCCGAGCCTCATTGCCAACGACCCTGGTACGTGTGGCTCTACTGAGTGTGTGTGTGTGCGTGCGTGCGTGCGTGTGTGTGTGTGTGCGTGCCTGCGTGCGTGTGTGTGTGTGTGTGTGTGTGCGTGCGTGCGTGTGTGTGTGTGTGTGTGTGTGCGTCTGAGTTCGTACGCACGTGTGCGTGTGTGTATGTCTGTGCGTGTGTGTGTATGTGTATGTGTATGTGTACGCGCGCATGCGTGCATGTGTGCGTGAGTGTGTGGCCCTATATTTGCCATTTGTGCCTCGTTTATTCTGGGCATTTTATCATAGTACAACTAACGAAGCTCGATCCCCATGAGCATCCTTCTACTACGAACTGTTCCCTGCTTTACATCCTCGTAAAACTTAGTAACGAAATATTCGACTTGTCTTTGCCGTAATCGCGTTTGTCCGATTCCAGAGCTACTGCATCGGACAGATTTCTTCCCTGGCCTCGGCTGGATGCTGCAGAAGAGCACTTGGTTAGAACTCGAACCAAAGTGGCCTATAACGTAAGCTGAGCACGACCGTGTTCACAGTCTGTACAAACGCACATTAGCGCACGCGATGCCATAGACACAAGCACGCACGCATGCAGAGACCACAAGCACGCCACGCATTCATCAGCACACAAGCACGCACGCATAGCCATAGACACACAAGCAAGCGCACGCAGCATAGACGACAAGCACGCACGCACTGACCATGACACAAGCCACGCACGGCATGCATAGCACACAAAGCACGCACGCACGCATGCATAGACACAAGCACGCACGCATGCATAGGACACCAACACGGCATCGCACGCATGCATATACACAAGGCACGCACGCCATGACATAGACACAAAGCACGCACGCATTGCATGACACAAGCACGCCACGCATCGCATGCATAGGACACAAATCACGCCACGCAATGCATAGACACAAGCACGCACGCATGCATAGACACGAGCCCACGCACGCATGACATAGGACACAAGCACGCACGCATGCATAAGACACAAGGCCACGCACGCATGCATAGACACAAGCACGCACACCATGCATACGAACCAAGCAAGCACGCAATGCATAGACAACAAGCACGACGCATTGGCATAGACACAAGCACCGCAACGCATGCAGATACACAAGCCACGCACGCATCGCATAACGACAAGCACGCACACATGCATACACACAGAGCACGCACGCATGCATAGACAGCCAAGCACGCACGCACGCGATGGCATAGACACACAGCACGCACGCATGCAAGACACTAAGCACGCACGCACGGCATGCCATAGACAAACAAGCCACGCAACGCATTGACTTAGACACCAAAGCACGACGCATGCCATAGACCAAGCACGCACGCATGCGCATAAACACAGAGCACGCCACCACATGCCCATACACAGGCAACGCACGCACGCATCGCATAGACACAAGCAACGCACGCGATGCATTACACCAACAAGCACGCACGCAATGCATTAGACACAAGCACGCAACGCACGCATACACACAAGCACGCACGCACGCATGCATAGACACAAGCACGCACGCACGCATGCATAGACACAAGCACGCACGCATGCATAGACACAAGCAGCGCACGCATGCATCAGACACAAGCACGCACGCATGCATACACACAAGCACGCACGCATGCATAGACACAAGCACGCACGCATGCATACACACAAGCACGCACGCATGCATAGACACAAGCAGCGCAACGCACGCATACACACAAAGCACGCACGCACGCATGCATAGGACACAAGCATCCGCACGCACGCATGCATAGTACAACAAGCCACGGCACGCAGTGCATAGACACAAGCACGCAAACCGCACGCAATGCATAGACACAAAGCCACCCACGCATGACATAGACACAAGCACAGACACAAGATAGACACAAGCACAGACACAAGCATAGACACAAGCACAGACACAAGCATAGACACAAGCACCACGATGCATAGACACAAGCACGCACCGAACGCATAACACCAAGCACGCACACAAGCATAGACACAAGCACGCACGCATGCAGAGGACACAAGCACGCACCGCACGCATACACACAAGCACGGCACGCACGCATGCATAGACACCAAGCACGCACGCACGCCATGCATAGCACACCCAAAGCACGCACGCACGCCCATGCATAGACACAACGCACGCACGCATGCATAGGACACAGCACGCACGCCATGCGGCCATAACACAAGCACTGCACGCATGCCATAGACACAAGCACGCACGCAATATGCATAGCACACGAAGCACGCACGAGTGCATAGAACACAAGCACGGCACGCATGCATCAGACACCAAGCACGCACGCATGCATGAGACACAAGCACGCACGCCACGCCATCAGACACAGAAGCCGACGCCGATGCATAACACAAAGCCACGCACGCATGCATAGACACAAGCACGCACGCACGCCATGCCCATAGACACAAGCACGCACGCATGCATAACAGCAACGACGCCACGCATTGCATAGCACACCAAGCACGCACGATGCATTACACACAAGCACGCACGCACGCATGCAGAGACACAAGCACGCCACGCCATTGCCATAGACACAACGCACGCACGCATGCCATAGACACAGCACGCACGCATGATACACACAAGCCACGACGCATGCATAGACACCACCGCGCGCGCTGCGTCGCCGCACACACACACACACACACACACACACACACACACACACACACCACACACACACTCACGCATACATGCACGCGCACGCACGCACGCACGCACGCACACACACACACGCACGCACACACGCATGGCAGCGCACACGTAACACTTCTCACGTTAATTTCGCAATAATTTCCCGGACTTTCGTTAAATGTGTGACATCAAAGGTTTCGCGTCTCGCACGCGCATTAAACGGCGTTGAATTATCAATGTATCGTTTTTTACGTGTTTCTGTGAAATACATGCTGAACTGCCGAATTTGCACGGACTTCTGCACTCAAAGGTGCCGAAGTGTGTCACTTAATGATGATCGATTTCAAAATTTGCCCCGTGTACACTCTTACGCTCTAGCTACTCTGTGTCGGCTTGCGTGTGACACGATTTATTCTGAGAAAATTTCATCGGGGGTTGACACCTCTGCAATACACGTTGCTGGGGTAGTATAATTGCCGTATATCTGCGTGCCATGATTCATAGACAGCTCTAACCAGTTAGCGTTGTAAGAGAATGTTGTAAAGGCAATGCTTAGTAACAAAGCACGGCGTAGTCGACATTTTTGCGTGTACACGCCTAATACTAAGTATAAATAAAGTGTGCTTGTCCAGCCGATCAACAATAAATATATCGAGGAAAAATGATGGTTATCTCGCATAGATAGATAAGTCAATTGCGACAGAATGCAGATGTTTATATCTAACTGTCATCGGTTTTACGTCTGTTACAATTCAGATCCTAGGGAAACTTCGCTCGATATCATCACTGCCGAATTTCATCACAAGTTTTCCTTCACTAGAACTCTGCGAGGGGCTTCGTTTAGCATGCCGCCGCGTTTCTCCTAATTTGTTTTTTAATTGCTAACTTCATCGGAAGCGACTTTAATGTAATTTTATGGTGAATGGAGTCAAATTGGTTTGAGCGTGCACAAAATTCTCCCTCAATAATCGCGATTGTACTAGCGATAACTCGATTGACAACACTAGGGACTTACTGCGGATTTTGACTTGATTTAATTACGGGCTCATTATTACAATGTCACAACTCCATTTCAGATTTTGGGACGACTGGATGAGGCATCCTGACCAGCGGAAGGGGCGTGCCTGCATACGACCTGAAATATCTAGGTACAGTGTGTTCTTTCCCTTACTATCTCTCTCTCTCTCTCTATCTATCTCTCTCTCTCTCTCTCTCTCTCTCTCTCTCTCT
>NW_014577808.1:101095-113869 GCF_000485595.1 Priapulus caudatus
GTCGACTGCTATATTGTCCTCTACCCCGCGTTGACTGCTATATTGTCCTCTACCCCGCGTTGACTGCTGTCTCTTTCCCTTACCTCCGAGTCCCTGGAAGGCGAGCAGGTCCAGCAGTCCTCCGCTCTCTCCCATGTTGTTGAGGCGGCGGCGGCGCACGTCGTCGACGCGAGCGTCCTCGCCGAGCAGCGCCGCGCGCCGCGTCTCCGCCGTCGCGCCATTCTCGCACACGTCGGCGAGCGTCAGCGCGTAGCAGACGCCCAGCTGCCAGCTCCAGCCGGCGACGCCACCGTCCAGCACGCCCAGCGCCGCCGCGTCCAAGGCTGGGGCGGTTTTGCGGGCCGCGGCCGGTCCTGGGCGGCCTAGCGGCCCGGTCGGGGGGTTCTTGTGGGGCGCGGTCGGTCCTGGGCGGCCTAGCGGCGGTGCTGATGACGTTGTGGGGTTCTCGTGGGCGTCGGCTGGTCCTGGGCGGCCTGCCGGCGGAGTTGATGATGCCGGGATGCTCTCGGATGCTGCGTCGGATCTTTCTGCTGCGGCGGATGCAGCGGTCGACCGTTCAGGAGAGGCGATTCCCGGGGGCTTCTCGGCTGGCGCTAGCACGTTTGCACTGTCATCTGAACGGCTCGCGGATGCCATGTTTTTCTCCCTGCTCACTGGTTCCATGTTCTTCTCCCTGTTCGTGGGTTCCATGTGCTTCTTCTTGCTCGTGGGTTCCATGTTCTTCTCCCTGCTTGCAGGTTCCATGTTCTTCTCCCAGTTCGTGGGTTCCATGTTCCTCTCCCTGCTCGTGGGTTCCATGTTCTTCTCCCTGCTTGCAGGTTCCATGTTCTTCTCCCAGTTCGTGGGTTCCATGTTCCTCTCCCTACTTGCGGATGCGCTGTTCCTCTCCTTGCTTGTGGGTTCCTGCGTCCTCTCCCCTTCCTCCTGACAGCGGTGGATGAGCTCAGACAGCAGTAGTGTGTCGGCGGAGAGACCCGTACAGCTGGCTCTCTGCAGCTGCCGCAGCGCGACGGGGTCGACGCGCGCCACTGCTCCCACGATCGCCATGGTGACCGCGCCCGTCAGCCTGCGCACGACAAGTGAACGTCCGCTTACAATACGACACGACAGTCGCTATCTCTCTTACAGTCCCGGCCTCCCGCTTTACATCTTGTCCTCACTTGTTTCTGGGAGACAGGGCTTTCGTGTGTGACAATTACATACATCCGTGTTCATATTCAAGAGTTATAAGCATTAGCAGAATTTATGGCAATCATGTCGTTGTGAGAAATGGTTACTTACATTCACATTGGCATTCATCTAGATCAGATGTTCCTAACCTGTGGTCCATGGACCCCTTTGGAGTCTGTGGATGGGCTTCAGGGGGTCCGTAATTGCGCCTTAAGTCATCCTTAGACCGTAATCACCTTATGTGCATTTTTCTGGGAAGGGACCCGTAGCTTTCACCAGATTCTCAAAGGGGTCCATGACTCAAAAAAGGTTAAGAACCACTGCTGTGGATGCAGCCTGCAAGAATGGTTTTGCTCGTAGAAATTTGTTAAATATTCTTCCCCGTTTTAAAGGACAATCACGTTTGGGAAGATCGGAGTCAGCAAGGGACAATACTTTGAACAGCATTTAAAGTTCATCAAACTAAACACAAAGATGGTGACTTGGACTAAAAAAGACCTCTCATATCTAGATGAGGTGAGTAATTCTGTTTTATGTAGCCAGCTGGCTTGAGCCGCAACATAGCTTGATAGGTTGATGCCAGTAATGCCACATTGGAAATCGGCTTGCTCTAGTATGCACTTGCAAATTATGCACTAGTATTTATAGTCCACTTAACTATTCGTTTACACATCTGTGTATCTGTCTCGAGCATCAGAACATCAGTCTGTTCATTCAGAAACTAATCAGAGAACAGGAGAATATGACCTTGGCCATTGTTGAAGGTCGTCTTGGCTGCATTAGACAATAATGTCTGCCCCCTTCCGAACACACACGTTTGCATGCTGTCGCTAAACGTCAACGCAATCATCGTGCGATTACCTCACCGGTTTTTCGAGCGAGATTGTATACCACACTGTAGATCTTACTGCTGTAGCATCAGCGAGCGAGCGTGCGTGCGCCAACGCACCTAGCTCCAAGAAACGGTCTTGCTAGGGTTAGAAGACCTATGTATAGATTGTGTACCTATGTATAGACCTATGTATACCTATGTATGGCTGTATAGACAATCAGTCGCGCAGCCTCGGCGGGCTACAACGTACACAGAAATAACAATTTTTACCGTGGCCAGAAAACGATGGCCGACCATATGCACCAGCGGTGCGCATCCTTGTTCACGTTTATATTGATATGTACAACAATAAAATCATGGGTTTCTTTGTACATTTGTGATGGACACGAACTCCCCCTTAGAGCCAGTACACGTTCACGTTCACTTCATCCTTGCAGGGGCGTGTACAGGATTTGTACCAGGGGGGGGGGGTGGTCCAATCGTAACCCAAAACTTGGGAGCACGCGAAGGGGGGGGTCTGGGGGGCCCTTCCCCCAAATATTTTTTTGAAATTAGACCCCCTCAGATGCGTTTTCTGCGCAAGCAGGGGGTGGTCCGGGCCCCCTGGACCCCACCCCCCTGTACACGCCCCTGCCTTGTTCGTTGCAGAAGCGCTACATTCCGGAGTTTGTCGAGAGAGTGTACAGCAGCACTCCGGAGGTGGGCATACGGCAAGTGCAGGCGCGCGAGGTGTCGCAGCACGACGCAGTCAGGGTCACCTACACGACGCAGACGTCTTTCAAGATCCTTTCAAAAGCCCTCGGCATGATGACGGACGTCAAGGTAAGGTTTAAGTAATGGTCAAGGTAAGAAGAGTAAAAAAGTTGAGAAGTCAAGGTAAGGTAACACCGCGCAGTGAGAGCGTGCGTTCGTCGGCACGTTAACCGCAGATTTCTAAACTCTCTTTTAAATAATTATTCTCATTTTCTGTCGTATATTCTTTCTTTTATTCCCGTCCTTCTCATTCTTTACAAGTTCTCAACTTATTATTATTTTATATTAGTATAATTTATTATTATTATTATTACTATTATTTTCTTCATAGATTAGTTCTTGACGAGTGGGAGTCAACGTGAATGGCGGAGCTCATTGTTGATGTATATTTAACGATATATTTTATCGATTTAACAGTGACAGTACGCTCGAATACATACGTGCATAAAAGTCTGGAAAATACGAGTGATTTTCAAGATCGTCTGCTTCTATATCGTACGGAGTTTAGATTTTCCCTGCACTCCTGTTTCAGGCCGGGGTCGCCCGCACTGCATACAGGGGCGTGGTCAGCATAATGTTCAACGGGCAGCGGGTCTACCTGGCGCCGCCCGCCAACTGGACGGCGTACGAGATGTGGAGTTAGCGGCGGGAGCGCGGTCGCACGTTCGTCGTCAAGGCGGGGGGAGGCGGCGCGCGTCGGCGCGCGATCTCGCACCCGCTCCCCATGCCACGTGCTGACGTCACTGATGCAGACTACAGCAGCGCGCGCATTCCCATCCGCTCCTCTCCTCGTGTGCTGACGTCACTGATGCAGACTACAGCGGCGCGCGATCTCGCACCCGCTCCCCATGCCACGTGCTGACGTCACTGATGCAGACTACAGCAGCGCGCGCTCTCCCTCCCGCTCATCTCGTCGTGTGCTGACGTCATCGGTACAGACTACAGCAGCGCGCGCTCTCCATCCGCTCTACACGTCGCGCGCTGACGTCAGCAACACAGACTACAGCAGCGCGCGCTCTCCCTCCCGCTCTCCACGTCACCATCGCAGACGACAGCGACAAGCACAACACGCGCCTGCCAAGACTGGTTGGCCTTGCCGCGACGCGCCGATGGCGGCGGTTCAAAGACATCGAATGACACAACAGAGGACATCGTATTTCTCGCCACCCGGGCACGGATGCCCATAGCGCAGAAATAGATCGCTGCGGTGCGTAGCTGTCCGACGGGAAAGATTTTCGCCGAGCGGGGCACTGGATTAAGCTTAACCTCTACGCACCCGAAGTAAACATTCCCGATCGTGCGACAGCGAGGGGAATCGAGAATCGAGAAACGCGCGTCGACGGAGCGATGTCCGCCGTACGGCTGGCTCTGTGCATGTCGCAAGCATCGAGTTCGCGCGTGAGAGATGCCGTAGGGAATGTGCAAGCTGAAAAGGCCTCGTGATCATGACTTCAAACTTTTATCAGCGATTCGATCGCGCAGTTAGCTTGTTGGTACGTAGATATAGTTTGTCGTACGGGTCTCTGAGACTCGCATCATCCTTCTTCGTGTGTGGACTGACGAGTGGCGAGTTTTAGATGGTCAGCGTGTGAACTACAACATGTAGTCCGAACGATATTGTCTGTGGTGTCGGGGTGTGAGCAACACGCAGCATTTGGTTGTCTTCTGTGATTGCCGTTATAATGTGGTGTATCGCCACTTTACTATAACTCACAAGACCCCCAACTCACCTCCTATTCTCGGGTAAATATAGGGATGGCTTTCTCAGTAGGGTTTGGGTATAGTGCGGTAATATTGTTAGCCCTATTTATTGATGTTTTTTACGTGGGTTTGGATCGAATGAGGAACGCGAAGCGGTATGAATGAAGCGGGGTCCGACTCTCATGAGAGAACAGACTGTTCATTTGTTTTCACAGTACTTTCCTTCAGCAGCTCTCCCTCGACAGCTTAACCTCGGCGGCCATGTTGCCGTTGACGATTGACTCCTCTCGACTTGACTCGAGACCTTAACCCTGATCTTAACATGACACGTTGTGTTTGACAACTGCCCCTTGACACCGACTTGGTGCCTGACGCTGTACTCTGAGACTTGACCTAACCCTCAAGTCTGATTAATTGACCTGTTCGGACTTCCTTGTTTTAAACTTTATTATCAGACGATAAACAGCTAAATAGTTCATAGCTAGGCAGCATCTGCGTGGCTATGGAATGGAAAGTGGATGTGGATCCATGTGTGATGTATGTTATCCACAGAGTACAATTGTGAAATAAACCCTCTTTGCAGAGCAGAGGTCTGGTCATAAAGGTTTCTAACAGTTCCAATGTCGCTTATACTAATTGTGGCTATCTAAAACCCTTCCTAACAGAACCTGATTTAAAAATTAATTGAAATGCTATGGTGAAACATAATTTTATAAGTAAACGTGATCGGTTTTGTACAATAAAATTGTTATATTGTTATAAAATATCGTGGTATATTTTTGTTGTAAAATGTCTTTGTGTCCATTGATTTTGAATATAGGTATAAACAGGAAGAAATGAAGAACGGTGAAATGAAGTGAACAGCTACGACATTTAAGACATGTGGTTCCTTCATTGTTTAATCTTGTCATTTTCATATCTGCCGTCTAGCTCGGCCTTTTTCTCGCTCTCCTTTTCATGCTTTTTCTTCTCTTCCTCTTCCATTCGCTTAACCTCTTTTTGCCACTGCAAAAACATTCAGTCGAATTTAACAACATAGCAACAAACTAACACGAGGCTATTAGCTGGAAATCGAGAAGTGCATTACATTAACTCATAACCTATAGTTGTTCTCAACCTTTTTAGCTGTAAGGGTAAAATACTGGTCGTAAGGCTGGTTGGGATAGCCACGCATTCTACAATTTCAGTTTGAATCTACAGTTCAGACCAGCCATGATTTAGGAACACTGCATACAATTAAACTATTCGTCGGTGTGCAAGCAGGGGCACGTGGACCATGCAATCATATTGAGCAGTGACGAATGAATACATGCACGAACCACACCATATACCTCTTGTGATATGACCTTTCTGAATTCTGCGGTATTTCTTGAATATAAGTCGTCAGTGCCAGTGTCTATTGTGGCTTCACATTTCCTGCATCATTGATAAGATAAGAGATAGAGAGTCACCGCTAAAAAATGCAGTGTATAACATATGTCGCAGCAGTTAAATACAATGTACTACTGTACATATCACACAGGTTGAATGTACTGCATATATCGCACTGAATGCGATTTGCTATATTACATCACAGGAATTGAATGCAATGCACAATATATATCACACTGAAAGCAATTTATTGTGTGTGTGTGTATATGTATTAAGAGCTAATACTACATAATAGGGTTCTCCAAGAGCACTTAATTATAGCCTGGCGGCCAACTAAACTCAAGTGGGATCGAGGACAATAGGAGCAGTCGACGCGGGGCAGGACAAAATATAGCAGTACAACGTGTCGGCTTAGAAGGACAAGTATAGGCAGTCACGTGGGTAGAGGCGACAATTACGCAGTCGACGCGCGGGTAGGGAAATAGCGGGGGAGAGACAATATAGCAGTCGACGTGGGGTAGAGGACAATATAGCAGTCAACGTGGGGTAGAGGACAATATAGCAGTCAACGCGGGGTAGAGGACAATATAGCAGTCAACATGTTAGGACAGTCGCAGTCGCGGGGGGTAGAGGACATAAATAGCAGTCAACGTGGGTTTGTAAGGAGGGGGGGGAAACTTTTTTTTATAGCCAGTCCAACGTGGGAGAGAGACAACTATCTAGGCAGTCAACGCGTGGGTTAGAGACAAATAGCAGTCAACGCGGGGCGGTAGAGAACGAGACAGCAGTCGATGCGGGGTAGAGAACGAGACAGCAGGCAATGCAGGGTAGGGAACGAGACAGCAGTCAATGCAGGGTAAAGGACAATAATAGCAATTGACAGCCGGGCGTAGCAGAACGAAGACAGCAAGTCAATGGCAAGTGGTAGGGAACGGAGACAAGCAGTCAATGGCAGGGTAAGGAGCAATATACGCAGGTTGACGCGCGGTAGGAGACGCAGCAGTCAATGCAGGTACGAGGACAATAATAGCAGTCAACGCTGGGGGTAGAGAACGAGACCAGCAGTTCGATGCGGGGTAGAGAACGAGAACAGCAGCGCCAATGCAGGGTAGGGAACGAGACAGCAGTCAATGCAGGGTAAAGGACAATATAGCAGTTGACGCGGGGTAGAGAACGAGACAGCAGTCAATGCAGGGTAGGGAACGAGACAGCAGTCAATGCAGGGTAAAGGACAATATAGCAGTTGACGCGGGGGGTAATGAAACCGAGACAGCAGTCAATGCAGGGTAGGGAAACCGAGGACAGCAGTCAAGCAGTTTGGCGAGAGATTAGAATCGAGCTATGAACGCAGTATGCAGGGTAAAACGGAGCGCATCAATGCAGGTAAGAGAACGAAGACAGCATCAATGTCAGGTTAGGGAACCCTGTAGTATGCTTGATGTACCGGGTGGTCAACGTTGGCGTAGAAACGAGCAGTAGTAGAAGACATGGGCCGGGACGAGAGCGGTGGCCTACTGGACGCTACTCGCACTTCCAGGGACTCGGAGGTAAGGATGAAGAGACATGCATGTTTGATGTGAGGTAGGAAATCCTGACGTAAGCTGTATGGTAGGGTGCAACGATCAAGCTCGTGTTATTAATGTAATGATCTATCTGTAAATTAATTGTTTTTAACCAAGCGGAGTTTGCTGAAGCTCACGGAGGCCGTTGTCAGCAAACAAAATTAGTCTTAACATTAGTCCTTAACACTCAAAATTTTCTTGTAGACCGTCGTCCAGCAACCCTGAATTGCCGTATTGTTTAGTGAGGAAATCTGCTATGAATTTTTCATTGCAGGTAACTTCGCAGCATTTCTGTCAAACGGGTCATAAGGAGAAAAAGTTAATGCTAAGACTAATGTTAAGACTAAATTTGTTTCATTGACAACGGGCCCAAAAACCCATCTATGGTTTTTAATCCACAGGGGATGCACGAAATCTGTAAGCCGTTTAGCTCTCGTAACACACGGGCGGAGTCGCCCCTGGAGTAAGTCTCTTGACCCCACGTAACGAATTCACGCCTTGAGCACCCGTGTTGCCTCTCTTAGCTTCAGCTTCTGCTCGTGGATGGCCAAGGTTCTTTAGCCGATGCAACACTTTTGTGACTGCCATGGTCTCTCTCTCCTGCGTGCAGGTCTTATGCCAGTAATTCTGTTGGCCGGACATACGATTCACGCTTGCCACCCGTGTGCCTCTCCTTGCTTCGCTTTCGCGTGGCGTCAGGTGGCACACGGCCGTGGCCCGCCTAGGGCTGCTCGGTGCGCATCTAGGCCGCTTTGCGCGACGATCCGACCGCAGCAGGCATGCGCACCGTCGCCTGGAACGGCGCTCCATGACGGGCAGGACGTGCGTCGAGTGGGCGACCAGCGGTGCTGGACGCCCTGCGCAACCGACGAGTTACACGAGAACTGCGCCGCAGCGCGGGGAACGGGGGGAGAGATGTCACCGACTAAATGAGATGAAGATGAAGGACTGTACATGTATGATGTAGATATAGATGTGCTGTAGTGATGACATGAGATTGTAATGTAGCTCGTAGATATAGATGTGCATGTAGATGTAGATGAAGATGTACATGTAGATGTAGATATAGATGTGCATGTAGATGCATGTAGATGAAGATGTAGATGTAGATGTGCCATGCTAGATGTTAGATGAAGATGTACTGTAGATTGTAGATAATAGAGCTGTCGGCATCGTAGATGTAGAAGAAGTAGTACATGTATTGTACGATATATGATTTTGTGCGCGCGTATATAAGACGATCCGAGGGCGATCAAGTTAACGTTGTTGATAAAACACCCCAATAACGTGTTGATTACACAATTACACGTGTTCATCTACACATTAACGTGCTTCATTAACCACAATTACACGTGTTGATTAACAATTACACGTGTTGAATTTACACAAATTACACGTGTTGATTACACAATTACACGTGTTGATTACACAATTACGCGTGTTCATTACACAATTACACGTGTTGATTACACAATTACATGTGTTGATCGCGAGAAGGGCGAGTATATTTACACTTTCGGATTACACTAGCGGACACGACGACGGTAATTGGTGTTCCGCGAGAAACCATCGATAATACGAGACGAGTCGTAACATGCAAATATATATGAGAATGAAAATAAATATACATATGCGAACTATATATTACCGTCGTCGTCTTGCACGACCGATCTGACGCCACGGGGTGTCGGTCATCCCGCGCTGTTTCTGTGTCTGTCAGCATCTCGCGTCCCCCAAGCGATCGCCGGCGCTGCACTCGTGTTAATTCTCCAACTTCCCACACCTGCTCGTTCGTAACGTACGAATCAGTTTCTGCAGCTACTCTGGTTAATTTTTACTCAACCGTGTTGATCAAAACGTACTCGCTGACGTTTCGCCTCCTATCAGGAGGCTTCTACAAGCTGACTGAAGTACCAATTTTGACCCAGAACTTTGGTGGTATGGGTCAACAGCTTGGTCCACACGTGACTGGAGTCTGTATCCCCCTCGTCACGGTTGATGTTGTGGTATACCGCGATCCAGATGGCTTCCTTAATCCAACGCCTGATTTTTATTGCTCTGCCCGATCGATATATATTTTCTAATATTATCCCAATCGACAGTTTTTGACTCCGGCGAGGCGGCAACGCTTGCTGCGAGGAAAGGCTCCCGGCAGAATCCTACGAAGCCAGCAGTCTCCCTGCAGTGAGGATTGCCGCAGTACTTCCACGCGTGCACACGCTGCCCCCCACTGCCGCCGCGAGCACGCGAACGCCACCTAGTGGCGGCAGCGCACGCGACGGAAAGCGCTCACATGGTGCGCGCTCAAAACCGCGACGCTCGTACGGATTCGAGGATCACCGTGATGTCGCAGGACCTGTCGAAGGTGAAAGAGCGGCCTGCAATGCCTCATCGTATTGACAGATGATAGGTATCAGTCTATATCATGTTATATATCAGGCGGGCGGTCGCCAGGTTATTTTGTTGGGGGGGTGCGAAAACCATGGGGGTATAAAGGAGCACGCGAAGGGGAGGGGTTAAGGGCTCTCCCCCAGAAATATTTTTGAAATTAGACCCTTCAGATGCGTTTTCTGCGCGAGCAGGGGGGGGGTCGGACCCCTGGACCCCCCTGTACACGCCCTAGGAACTGTAGACTCTGATACCGTGTGCATTGCATGCACTGATGGGTGGGGTCAGGGGTAGATTCATGATTATCAAGCTGCGTACGCCAAAATATTTTGCGTAAATCTTGTGTACGCAATCGACGTTGCTGTTGCGATTCTTCAACACAGCTATTAGTAATTTTGTCGACGATTTCGCGTACACAAGCGAGGCCGTTTTAGGTGCGATTCATCAAGCTGAAATTTACGTAACCTTTGCGTAACTTCTACCACGAAGCTGACGAGGTGCCGTAAACCACTCGAAATTTCCGCAGGGTGTTTCCAGCGGACCGCAGCATGCATTATTTTATTGAGAAACATTATAAATTACTACTCAACTAAAAATAAATGAATAATTACCATACTACACAGACAGGCGGCGCCTTTGACGCTTTTTTTGTATAGCTTGGCATTGTTTTCGTTATAAGCGAGTTCGTAGTTAGCGTGTACGGGCAGCACACGCCCGTGCGCACTTGTACGTGACACGCACGCACTTGTACGTGCACACAAGACGCACGTGTACGTACACACGCACGCACGCACGCCGTGTACGTACGCAAGCACGCACGTGTACGTGCACACGCACGCACGTGTACGTGCACACACACGCGCGCACGCAGTGTACGTGCACACCAGCACGTGTACGTGCCACACGGCACGCACGCACGCGTACGTGTCACTGCTTTACATCGAGTGTTTGAACACAATCATACAAACGAAAACATGAGGACACTATCACATCCCCCAGCATCCTGTAGACAGCTAGAGCCATATGGTTTTAATACAAGAAGGCGTCAGTTTGGTTCCTATGGTATGTGTCGCACAGTGATGATTGGTTTATGCTAGGCACTCTCCTCAACAGCAGCAGCTACGATAGGAGTAGTGGATTTACACCGGAATTCATCAACATTTGCGTACGCAGGTGCTACGCTTGCGTTGATGAATCGCACCTACGAGCTTTGCGTACGTAATTCGTAGAAACTCTGTGTACGCAATACACTTTGCGCAACGTTGATGAATCCGGCCCCAGGCGGCCCGCCTTAGTGCCCTGGCGGGGTCCAGGGGCAGAGCCCCTGCGCAGGGGTCCGGGGAAGCTCTCAGAAGTTTAGCTACCAAAGCCCTCAAATTGCTGACAAAAAATTGTGCAGGGAACAAGGAGATGAAACCCCCCTCCGGGGGGGGGGGGTCTTACCCGCACATTATGGTAGGTATCTGGTATGTGCCACTGCGAAGTTAAAAATGGGGGGGGGGTTCTCCAACACACCTGAAAATGGTCGTCTCTGGAACTAATGTTTGTTGAATGTGATGCTCTGAACCGGCTATGTTCGAAAATGGGGGTCTCCGGAACTAGCTAGGATTTCGTTGAAATTCAATGCTATGAAACGGACACGTTTAAAAAAGGGGGTCTCCGAACTGTGGGGGGAACAGTGATTTGCTTTAAAATTTATTCTGTAGCACTTGAACCAATAATTGTTGTATTATGTTAGAAGGAGAGAAAAACATGACCCGGAAGAAAGATGAACGCACGCACACGCACGCACGCACACCACACACACACACACACACACACACACACACACACACACAACACACACACACCACGCAGCGCGTGCGCATACACCACACTAACTAAAACTAGGACAGAGGGCACTCACGGAGAAAGCATACATGCGCCAGCGACATACGCCATACGCCATACGACTCACGAACACACGAAATAACCCACGATATACGCCAGCGTACATGTATGCTCGCTCGTCCGCCTCAGTCAGCAGCAGCCGGCCTGGGCTGGCTCGCTCGCTGACGCGCTAATATCATCGCGTCACACCACACACACACACACCACGCACACGCACACGCACACGCACACGCACGACCGCACACGCACACGCACACGCACACGACACGCACACGCACACGCACACCGCACGCACACGCACACGCAACACGCACACGACCACACACACGCTAAGTGTACACGAACGCACAGACCCGATCACATAACCTCCCCTCACGTCGTGGGCGGAGGTAAAAATAAGATAGCATCGTAGAGTAATTATTAGAGGCTCAGTCTGAACGTTGTAATTATAATTTACAAGTTGTTAACACCCTCAAGTGTGCCTACCTTTCCGCCGGGAAACAGCATCATCGACAAGATGATGGTCCAACTTGGGACTCCAAAGTAACACCTTGACATCGATTATAAATTAGCACAGGTTTTATGTGATTGAATTTCGACACTTCAATTTTTCGATTTTTCGATGAAAGTGGTCGCAGCTTGTAGGCTACATCACTAATTTTTGGGCGCATCTCCCTTATTATTTGCAAGAATCTTCTTTTCTTACTTTTCTTGCAAATGGGGGGGGGTGGCCCCCCACACCCCCACCCATCATTGCAAGACATTTGCAGATGTTTCTTTTTCTTTTTCTTTTTCTTCTTTTTTCTTCTTTCCTTTTTCTTTTCTTTTTTCTTTTTCTTCTTCTTCTTTCCTTTTTCTTGCAAATGATAGGGGGGGGCGACCGCCCCCCCTGCCCCTGTGGCGCCGCCCTGCTTATATATATACACACACACATATATATGTATATATGGTGGGTTCTCCAGCTTTTTCATTGTACCAATGGGGGTGCTGCCTTTACGGTCCTAGTTGCAAATCGCCGAAGGCGGTTTGCGTGCTAGGGGGGTCCGGGGGCTAATGATATTTAGAGTGGCGATGCATTTTAGGAGGGCGGGGCTCACATAGCTGGCG
>NW_014577808.1:113894-118363 GCF_000485595.1 Priapulus caudatus
ACTCACACGTCTGTGCTGTAACGTACTGTTAGCACACGAATATAACGTAGGGAGTGTAGCGACTGTTGTGTTTTACTGTACACAGACAGTGATGTCAGCTGTCATGTTCCGCGCTTAGCACACGAATATAACGTAGGGAGTGTAGCTTTTCTTTCCGTCTAGATGTGTGCTGGTCTATCTATCTCCGTGCTTCGCGCTTATCTCTGACGATGATAACATAGCGACTGCGATTCGTATGGTAAGCGCGACGTTCACTTTTGTGCGGCAGGCTGACGGGCGCCGGTCACCATGGCGATCTATTCTTTATGTGGCGCGCCGTTGACCCCGTCGCCCGCTGCCCGGCCAGCTGCCAGAGAGCCAGCTGTACGGGTCTCTGCCGCCGCAGACACATCTGACTGCTGTCTTGAGCCGCTTCATGGGCCACGCCCTGTCAGGAGGAAGGGAGAGCACGCAGGAACCTGCGAGCCAGCGGACGAGGACGCAGAACCACGAGCAAGGAGGGGAACAGGGCGTCATCCGCAAGTAGAAGAGGAGGAACACGGAACCCACGAACAGGGAGAAGAACATGTATATCTCTCTATAGCCAGTTATTATAGAACATGCAACCACGAGCTAGAGAGATAACATGCGAACCTGCGAGCCAGGAGAAGAACATGGCAACCATGCGAGCAGGGAGAAGAACATGACACCCACGATATCTATTTATAAGAACATGGAATCTATCTATATCTATGGAAAGAAACATGGAATCCAGTGAGCAGGAGAAGAACATGGACATCCGCTAGCATTTCAGATAGACAGTGCAAACGTGCTAGCGCCAGCGAGCAAGGCCCCGGGAATCGGCCTCTCCTGAACGGTGACGCTGCCATCCCACCGCAGCAGAATGATCCCGACGCCAGCATCGAAGAGCATCCGCATCATTCACTCCGCGCTAGGCCGCAGCGACCGACGCGCCCCACAAGAACCCCCCGACCGGCCGCCCTATGGCTGCCCAGGACCGGCGCCGGCCCGCCAAGAACTCGCCAGCCTTGGACGCGGCGCGCTGGCGTGCGCGGGACGCGTGGCCGTCGCCGTCTGAGGCTGACAGCTGCGGCGGTCTGCTACGCGCTGACGCCTCGCGACGTGTGCCTGAGAATGGCACCGACGGCGGGAGACGCGCGCGACGCGGCCGGGGCTGCTCGGCTGAGGACGCTCGCTCGGAACGACGTGTCCGCCTCTCGCCGCCTCAAAACATGGGAGAGAAGCGGTGGACGTGCTGCCGACCTGCTCGCATTTCCAGCCGGCACTCGGACGCGTAGCGAAAGAGAAAGCAGTCGACGCGCCGGGTATGAGACACATAGGCAGTCGACGCGGGGTAGAGAACGAGACAGCAGTCAATGCAGGGTAGGGAACGAGACAGCAGTCAATGCAGGTAGAGGACAAATATAGCCAGTATGCACGCGGGTGTAGCAGAACGAGACAGCAGTCAATAGCCCAGGCGGGTAGGCGACGAACAGCCAGTGAATGCAGGCGTAGAGGACAAATATAGCCAGTTGACGCGGGTACTTGAGAACGAGACAGCCAGTCAATGCAGGGTAGCGAACGCAGACAGCCAGTACAATGCAGGCTGTAGAGGACAATATAGCAGTTGACGCGGTAGAGAACGCAGACAGCACGTCAATGCCCCAGGGTAGGGAACGAGACAGCAGTCAATGCAGCGGTAGGAACGAGACAAGCAGTCAATGCAGGGTAGGGAAAACCGAGACAGCAGTCAAGCATGGGTAGGAAACAAGCAGCACAGCAGTTAATTTGCAGGCGTAGGGAACGAGGACAGCAGTCAATGCCAGGTCCCGTCAACGCCGGCATACAATAGGACAGGACAGTCGCACCGCTCACAACGCTATATTCATGTGCTAATTTCGAATTCATTTACCCCCAAGACAACGTACTGTAGCAAAATTTAAGGTTCCTTACCAGTTCTCTTTCGCACATGCATCAACGATGGGTCCAGCTAGCTCAGATGCGTCACTTCGCAGTTTGTGGTGCCCTCTGGCGAGAACAACATCCTCCCAGAGCTCGAGAGCATGGAACAGGGTGGAAGTTTGACCGTGAAGGGTATAGGTGGAGCCACAGTCCGATGAAGGATTGTAATCGACGTCAGCTTCGTGAAAGAGCTGAGGGATAGAGGTCAAGGTCATGCATCAGCCGATTACGTCCTTGTGAGTGTGTAGTTTCTATAGATGAGCCACTTCTTCGTTACACTCGGGTGAAAAAAGCGGGGCTTCATATCTGAACCTAATATAGCACGAGTCATGGTAAAAAAATAATGGTCATATATATATATATATGACTGTGAAAGCAGGTTTGTGCCAACAGTAGTTAGCTAGGCCTAAAGACAGCTAGGTATGTGCATGAGAAGCTAACCCAGGGTATGACTATAGGACATACTCTACATTCAGTTTCCTATGTCCACACCATGCAGACATGCTAATGCCATCTGCTATGGGTGGTCCAGTTATACTCAGACATGTTCAATGCAGGCCTATCTCTGACTATACACAGCCCCCAAGTCCCTGCTCGGCTGCTAGGCATGCACCTACCCCGGCGTCCGGTGCGGTGGAAGCAGTACGCATCATTGTGAGGCAGTCAGGTCCAGACAAGATGGCGCCGACCTCCAAGATGCAGTGCACGGAGAATTCGCTGTCCGGATATCCCGAGTACGCGCCGCCCTTTTCCGCCAGCCCTGAAAAACGTGCAGCCGTGTTCAAATATACAGAGATTCCTTCAACTTACAGGACTTTACTTTTACTTTTACTTTACAGGATCGTATTAACTCCCCTGCGTCACTGGCTATATATGGATTACGTGTCACGACTACAAGAACAGATCACAAAAATACGGTGCCTAGTTGAACAAATGCACGGCATCAGAGCTATACCTTGTAGGTAGCTCCTCAGCTGTGTCCTGTACTGCTGGTAGCCGACTCCTATTTGCCCTGCTACATAGTGGGTGTACAGCCTCATGCTGGCTAGTTGACCTACCTGCAGTGTACACAGAAGCACACGTTGGAAGCACCGAGCAGACAGTTGCTCTATAGTGTCTTATGTGTTACTAGAGCCCGTCGGGTCTATGTCTCCCTGGGTACTGCCGGAACCTACCCTGCTACTATCTAATATGCCGGACCGTACCTTGCCTACTCCACTAACGAGTCTAGGGAGTCACCTACGCCTACCATGGTACTCCCTAACCCTAACCATAACCCTAACCCTAACCATATATCAGATAGTTACCAGGGTACGTTCCGGCAGTACCCAGGGAGACAGACCCTTTCAGGGTTACTAGACGTAATCGTGACCGACTCTGAAGCATATTGACACTCCCCACACAGTCATGCTGTTTTATATACCCTTTGCATATAAATATATCACTGAAAGCAATTTATTGTGTGTGTGCATATGTATTAAGAGCTAATACTACATAATAGGGTTCTCCAAGAGCACTTAATTATAGCCTGGCGGCCTTCGGCCTTCGGCGATTTGCAACTAGGACCGTAAAGGCAGCACCCCCATGCTATAATGAAAAAGCTTGGAGAACCTGCATATATACATATATGTGTGTGTGTATATATATAAGCATGATATAGACTGTACACTATCATCTGTCAATACGATGAGGCATGCAGGCCGCTCTTCACCTCGAAGGCCTAGCACATCCTACGGGACTCTCCGAATCCGGTACGGGCGTCGCATGCGGCACCATGGGGGAGCGCTTTCCGTCGCGTGCGCCGCCGCCACTAGGTGGCGTCGGCGTGCTCGGCGGCGGCGGCAGTGGCAGCGTGTGCACCGCGTGGAAGTACTCGGCAATCCTCACTGCAAGGGAGACTGCTGGCTTCGTAGGATCTGCCGGGAGCTCCCGCAGCAAGCTTGCCGCCTCGCCGTGAGTCAGAAACTGTCGATTGGGATAATTAGAAAATTATCGATCGCGAGCCAATAAAAATCAGGCGTTGGATTAAGGAAGCCATCTGGATCCGGTATACCACAAACATCAACCGTGACGAGGGGGGATACAGACTCAGTCACGTGTGGACCAAGCTGTTGACCACTACACCATCTGGTGGTCAAATCTGGTAACTTCAGTCAGCTTTGAGAAAGCCTCCTGATAGGAGGCGAAACGTCAGCAGTACGTTTTGATCAACACGGTTGAGTAAAAATTAACCAAGATAGCTCCAGAAACTGTCGTACGTTACGAACGAGAGGGTTGGGAAGTTGAGAATTAGACACGAGTGCACGCCGCGATCGCTTGTGGGGGACGCGAGATGCTGACAGACACAGAACAGCCGGGACTCGACACCCCGTGCGGTCAGATCTCGTGAGACGACGACGTATATATATTGCATATGTATATTTATTTTCATTCTCATATATATCATATATATTTGCATGTTACGACTCATCTCGTATTATCGATGGTTTCTCGCGGAACAAGAATTA